>NW_021963134.1:0-186457 GCF_901765095.1 Microcaecilia unicolor | reverse complement strand
CAGAACGTTCAAGGTGGGATTTATTTATATAGATTATTATTATTAATTGCATTTGTACCCCACGCTTTCCCACACATAGCAGGTTCAATGCGGCTTACATAGTAAATAGAATTACAAAGTCTTGAAGGAGAATGTTACAAGTTGTAGTAAACGTAGTAGTAGTGGGGTTTTGAGGATATGTAAATTGAGCATGGAGAGGATGAGCAAAAAGAGTAGAGATTGGGAGGGGTAAGGAGTAGGAAGGATGGAGAGGAAGAGATTGAGGAATGAGCATAAGGAGATTGTGAGACATGGTCAAAGGTATAATAATCGTTGGGTATAATAATAGTTGGGGCAGGAATCATGAGGGTGGGCTTAAAAAGTTAAGTTGGGTTAAGTTGATACTTTTTTATTGGACTAACTTAATACGTTTTTTGATTAGCTTTTCAAGGTAGCTCTTCCTCATCAGATCAGAAGGGCCACCTTTGCAAGCTAATCAAAAAATGTATTAGTCCAATAAAAAAGGTATCATCATATTTTCTTTCCGTGTTTTATTTTATTCTATTTCTATGGATTACCTTTAAAAGTGGACTAACACGGCTACCAACATCTCTGTACTCAAGTACCTGGACAGAAACCCAAATCGTGGCAACACTCCATATACAAATCCCAGATCAAGCAGTGGCTTCCCCATGACTATCTCATTAACAGACTATGGACTTTTCCTCCAGGAACTTTCCAACTCTTTTTGAACCCAGATACGCTAACTGCTATTACTACATCCTCCGGCAAAGAGTTCCAGAGCTTAACTATTTGTTGAGTGAAAAAATATTTCCTCCTATTTGTTTTTAAAAGTATTTCCGTGTGATTTCATGGAGTGTCCCCTAGTCTTTGTATTTTTGGAACGATGTGAAAAATCAATTCATCTTCTACTGGTTCTACACCACTCAGGATTTTGTAGACCTCAGTCACATCTCCTCTATCCATCTCTTTTCCAAGCTGAAGAGCCCTAACCTCTTTAGCCTTTCCTCATATGAGAGGAGTTCCATCCCCTTTATCATTTTGGTCGCTCTTTTTTGAACCTTTTCTAATTCCGCTATATCTTTTAAAGATATGTTGACCAGAACTGAATGCAATACTCAAGGTGAAGTCGCACCATGGAGCGATTCAGAGGTATTATAGTATTTTTGGTCTTATTTACCATCCCTTGAATTTCTGTGGATTTGAGCTGGGCGGTTTCGTTTTTCAGCGATAATGGAAACCGAAGGCGCCCAGCTCAAAATGAACCAATCCAAGGCATTGGTCATGGGAGGGGCCAGGATTTCGTAGTGCACTTGTCCCCCTCACATGCCAGGACACCAACCGGGCACCCTAGGGGGCACTTGTAACAATTAAAAAAAAAAAAGTAAAATACCTCCCAAGTCCCATAGCTCCCTTCCCTTGGATGCTGAGCCCCCCAAATCCCCCCAAACCCCACTCCCATGACTCTACACCAGCACCATAGCACTTATGGCTGAGGGGTGGCACCTAGATGTGGGTACAGTGGGTTTTGGGGCAGTTTGGAACGCTCCCATTTACCACCACAAGTGTAACAGGTAGGGGGGTATGGGCCTGGGTCCACCTGGCTGACTTCCACTGCACCCACTAACAACTGCTCCAGGGACCTGCATACTGCTGTCATGGAGCTGGGTATGGTATTTGAGGCTGGCATACAGGCTGGAAAAAAAGTTGTTAAAGTTGTTTTTTTTTTTTTGTAGGAGGGGGTTAGTGACCACTGGGGGAGTCAGGGGTGTCATTCCCGATTCCCTCCGGTGGTCACCTGGTCATTTAGGGCACTTTTTTGGGACTTGTTCGTGGAAAAAAAAGGGTCCACAAAAGTGACCCAAATTCACGCTAAAACCACCTTGCTTTTTCGATTATCGGCCGAGGGCGCCCATCTCTCCTCAGCCGATAAACACGCCCCAGTCCCGCCTTCACCACGCTTCTGACACGCCTCCATCAACTTGCCCGTTTCCGAGACAGATTGCAGTTGAAGACGCCCAAAATCGGCTTTCGATTATACCAATTTGGGCGCCCACAGGAGAAAGACGCCCATCTCCGATTTGGGTCGAAGTATGGGCGTCTTTCTCTTTCGAAAATAAGCTGGACTGTGTCCACAAATTTTTAACATTTCATGGGTATCCAGATAATTTATTCGTGGGTTTTTATTTCGGGGTAGAAAGTTACTTCCTAGAGTAGAGAATGCATTTTTTATTTTATTTCTCCTAAGCTGTACTGCTTATAGAGAATGTGATTTCTCTTTCCTTTTTCTAATTTTGGTCCTTTATTCTTTTGTTAGTGAGGGTTGTCTGTGTTCTGTGAGTGACGGTAGTGAGATATTTAAAAATGTTAGTGTTTCCAAAGTTTCCATAAATGTGAAAGTGGTTTGTGTTCATGCAGAACGAGACTGTTTACTTAGAATCCATCATAAAGTTCATGATAAGGCATTATTTAGGAGTATACCAAGCAGTACTCACACCTATATGCCCAGTGCCCCCCCCCCCCCCCAAATGTCAAGTCTGGCTATGCCCCTGGCGTGCAATGTTACTGAATACCAGGGATCTGCACCTAACTTAAAGCACCGTTCACTGGGTAGATCTCTCTTATCTGCACCCTTCTCTTCCATCGCTAACTCAAGACTCCGTTCCTTTTATCTTGCTGCACTTATGCCTGGCTGGAATAGACTTTCTGAGCCGGTACGTCAAGCTCCATCTTTGGCCATCTTCAAATTTAGGCTAAAAGACCACCTTTTTGATGCTGCTTTTAACTTCTAACCCTTACTCACTTGTTCAGTACCCTTATCATCCCCACCTTAGTAATTCCCTTATCTCTTATCTGTCCTGTTTGTCTGTCCTAATTAGATAGTAAGCTCTGTCGAGCAGGGACTGTCTCTTCATGTTCACGTGTACAGCGCTGCGTACGTCTAGTAGCACTGTAGAAATGATAAGTAGTAGTAGAAGTAGTAGTCTTTGGGATTCCGGAATCTTGCTACTCTTTGAGATTCCAGAATCTTGCTGCTCTTTGGGTTCTGCACAGAATCTTCCTACTCTTTGGGATTCTGTACGGAATTGCTACTCTTTGGGATTCCGGAATCTTGCTACCCTTTGTCCTTATCCCTTATTTGTCCTGTTTGTCTATCCTAATTAGATTGTAAGCTCTGTCGAGCAGGGACTGTCTCTTCATGTTCAAGTGCACAGTGCTACATATGTCTAGTAGTGCTATAGAAATGATAAGTAGTAGTAGAAGTAGTAGTCTTTGGGATTCTGGAATCTTGGTACTCTGAGATTCTAGAATCTTGCTGCTCTTTGGGGTTCTGCACAGAATCTTCCTACTCTTTGGGATTCTGTACAGAATTTTGCTACTCTTTGGGATTCCGGAATCTTGCTACCCTTTGTCCTTATCCCTTATTTGTCCTGTTTGTCTGTCCTAATTAGATTGTAAGCTCTGTCGAGCAAGGACTGTCCTCTTCATGTTCAAGCGCACAGTGCTACATATGTCTAGTAGCGCTATAGAAATGATAAGTAGTAATAAGATTTACTCCAGGTTACAGTTAGAAATAGGCTTAGGAGGAGTAATCTAAGGAAGTATTATTTCACAGAAAGGGTGGCGGAGGCGTGGAATGGCCTCCCGGTGGAGGTTGTGGAGTCGAGGACTGTTCCCGAATTGAAAAAGGCATGGGGTAAGCATGTGGGATCGCTTAGGAAAAGGAAGAGTTAGGGTTTACAGAGGATGGGCAGACTTGATGGGTCATATGGCCTTTATCTGCCGTCCTGTTTCTATATTGCTATGATGTAAATCCTCACGCCTAGCGATTCTGTAAAGGGCACTGATCCCAGAACACCAAAAAAAACCGTTCAGTATCAATTTTGTTCAGCACCGAATATTGATTTCCATTTACTGAATCCAACCTTTACTGTCTCCTAAATAATCAAATTTTCCTGCACTATTTTTTGCAGGTGCCATGCACTAATGGGAACATTAGCACACCACCTGCAAAAAAAAATAGAGCACGCCTGACTAATGCTGTGGTAAATTTGGGCTTAGCACACAGGCAATTCTTACGTTATAAAGTGCTAAGCTCAGATTTTACTGCATCTTAATAAATTTCCTAACCAAAACACTGAGGGATCCTTTACAAAGGCGCAATGAAAAATGGCTTGTGGTAATATAGGCGAGGGTTTTGGGTGCGTGCCGATCCATTTTTAGTGCACCTGTAAAAAAGGCCTTTTTAAAAATTTTTGCCAAAAATGGACGTGCGGCAAAATGAAAATTGTCGCGTGTCCATGTGGGTCCAAGACCTTACTGCTAGCCATTGACCTAGCGGTAAAGACTTATGCAGTAACCGGGTGGTAATGCCCTACACGCACCAAATGCCACTTGGCACATGTCCGTTACACACGCCCAAAAATAAAAAATATTTTTCAGACGCATGTATTGGACACACGCCAAAAATGAAATTAACACAAGAGCCACATGATAGTTGGGCAATGACTCTATTTTGGCGCATGGTGGGCACGCATAGATGCTTACGCAGCAGGACCGGTCAATCCCGGTAAGCGGGATAAGCACCGCAGGGGGCACCGCTGCGGTGCTGTGCCGCCCTTGTGGGTTTAAATCTTTTATTTACCTCCGTCCCAGCGGCTGCGTCATTTCAAAGCCATGCCCATCTCTAGCCTTCCCTCCCTCCTTCTGACGTCATTTCCTCTTTCCTCGAGGGTGGGACTCTGAGGGAACGAACTCACGAAGGGAGGTTAAGGCTAGAGACGAACAAGGCTTTGAAATGATGCGGCCGCTGGGATGGAGGTAAATTTTAAAAGACTTAAACCACGCAGGGTGGCAGGAAGAAAAAGGGGGATGTTGGGGGGGAGAAGAGGGCGGAGATGCTAGATGGGGGGGGGCACCAACTGATAGTCTGCAGGGAGGCACCATAGACCCTAGGACCAGCCCTGTTACGCAGCATAATAAAAGGACCCCTCCGCCCTTTCTAAACATCAGGTAAGTTAAGACAGATTTTATTTTTTTGTATTATTTTAACATAATTTAATAAACTTGAAACTTGAATGTATATGAAAGATGTGAAAAGAGGCAATAGCCAGGACTGAAGCCTCACAAGTTTCAAATCTGTGTGAATTCAACGGCTTGATGACAGGGGCAAGAAATGGCTGTGATTTCTTTATTTCAGTTCATAATAGAGCACAGATAAAACAGACAGTTAAGAAGGAGCATCCTCAAGTTAGCGAGTCTAATCATGTGAAATTATTCATGGCCTTTTGTATAAATAAGTGCATGGAAGGCCACAGCTATCAGCTCTGTGATGGGACATTTTATTCAACAGAAAATTTACCAAGCTGCGGTAGAGTTTTGTTTTTTTCTTTAATTCATCTTAATTTCAAGATAAGTGGCACAATCTTGGTATGCAGAGAAAGTGATAACAAAGCCTCTCCACTCTCAAACCACCTACACACAGAGACTTAGAAGAACAAAAAAGCAACATGTCCAATTCCACCAGGGTTTTCACATTTTTTTAGAAGTCAGAACAATAATACCCTTCTTTTTATAAAAACAGCTTTAGAAGTCACTTAGGAGCCCTTTTTATAAGGCGCACTGAAAAATGGCCTGCAGTAGTGTGGACACGTATTTTGGGCTTTTAAAAATTTTTTTGCCAAAAATGGAGGTGCTCCAAAATGAAAATTGGCACGTATCCATTTTGGGTCTGAGACCTTACCACCAGCAAATGACATAGTGGTATGGAGGGGAATAATCGAACGTCGCTGGCGAAATAGGTCGCCGGCGATCTATTTTGGCGGAGGCGCAACAGCTGGCCGGAACCGTATTTTCAAAAAAGATGGCCGGCCATCTTTTTTTTCGATAATACGGTGTGGTCCGGCGAAATGCCTTGGATTTCGCCGGGTTTGAGATCGCCAGTTTTGTTTTTTCCGCGATAATGGAAAAAACTGCCGGCGATCTCAAACCCGGCGAAATCCAAGGTATTTGGCCGTGGGAGGAGCCAGCATTTGTAGTGCAATGGTCCCCCTCACATGCAAGGACACCCACCGGGCACCCTAGGGGACACTTCAAACATCTTTTATAAACAACCAAATTAGCTTCCAGGTGCATAGCACCCTTCCCTTTTGTGCTGAGTCCCCCAAATCCCCCCCAAAACCCACTGCCCACAAGTGTGCACCATTACCCTAGCCCTAAGGGCTGAAGGGGGGCACCTACATGTGGGTACAGTGGGTTTTGGGGGTTTGGGAGGGCTCAATATTACCCACCACAAGTGGAACAGGTAGGGGGGGGGGATGGGCCTGGCTCTGCCTTTCTGCAGTCCACTTCAACCAACAACAACTGTTCCAGGGACCTGCATACTGCTGTCTGGGTGCTGGGTATGACATTTGAGGCTGGCATACAGGCTGGCAAAAAAGGTTTGTATTTTAATAATTTTAGTGTGGGAGGGGGTTGGCAACCACTGGGGGAGTAAGGGGAGGTCATCCCCCATTCCCTCCGGTGGTCATCTGGTCAGTTGGGGCACCTTTTTGAGGCTTGGTCGTAAAAATAAAAGGACCAAGTAAACCCGGCGAAATACTGCTTATCCCCGGGTTTTATTTTTCCATTATCCGCGAAAGCCGGCCATCTGGTAGCCACGCCCAAGCCTGCCCATGTCCCGCCTTCGCTTCGCTGCCAACACGCCCCTTTGTACTTTCGCCAGTGAGGCGAAGGGAAAGCGGCGAAGCTATCACAAATGTAGCTTTCGATTATATGCTTTTCGCCGCTTTTGCGAAATCGCCAGCCATATCCCGATTTGTGTCGGGAAATAGCCGGCGATTACTGTCGATTATAAGCTGGATGGTCTCACACAGTAACCAGGCGGTAATGGTCTATGGCCAAATTTCACACACAACTTAATTGATTAACAAGCCAATCAGTGCCAATAATTGGTATTTAACAAATAATTAGCAGGACTAATTGGCTTTAATTAGAATTTGCACAAATTTCTAGACATATTTTTTTGTTACATTTGTACCCCGTGCTTTCCCACTCATGGCAGGCTCAATGTGGCTTACATGGGGCAATGGAGGGTTAAGTGACTTGCCCAGAGTCACAAGGAGCTGCCTGTGCCTGAAGTGGGAATCAAACTCAGTTCCTCAGTTCTCCAGGACCAAAGTCCACCACCCTAACCACTAGGCCACTCCTCAACACAGTTGATAAGGGAGGGCACCCATGGGCATAGCCACGGACGTGGAATGAGTGGGTTGTGGGCATTTCAGTAAACTCTGCGTACTATTAGAAAATACACCCAATCTGCCTCAAACTTAGGCACAGGAATTTAGGCCTGGTTTTAGGTGGCCTAAATGGATGAGCCTAACTTTTAGGCTCAAAAATGGCACATAGGTATCTATATATATAAAACGCACCTCCAATGTTCTAATGAACCCTCAAGTCTCCAAACGTTCTAAATTTGTAGTTGTGTAGATCGCTCTTCCTTCATGAGTGTCTGCCCCGCCCTCGCGTCACAAAGTGATGACGTCAAGGGCGGAGCACTGACACTCAATGAATCGCATTTCCCACCCGTTGCTAT
Source organism: Microcaecilia unicolor (assembly GCF_901765095.1). Taxonomy (NCBI): domain Eukaryota; kingdom Metazoa; phylum Chordata; class Amphibia; order Gymnophiona; family Siphonopidae; genus Microcaecilia; species Microcaecilia unicolor. Next base: position 178,863 of record NW_021963134.1, on the reverse strand, counting down.
GCGACGAAACGTGATGCATCACAAAACTATGCGAACGACCTGCAAGAAAGGAGGACTACCATCGCCCTGCCCTCGAGTCACAATGCGATGATGTCGAGGGCGGAGCACTGACACTCAACGATTCGCATGGACAGACCAGTTTGAGCTTTTGCAAAAAGCAGCAGACCACAAACAAAGGCAGGCAGGCAGCCTGAACGTCGGAGGGTGGGAGGGAGGGAGCCAGCCAGTCAGCCAGCCTGAAGATGGGAGGGAGCCAGCCTGAACGTGGGAGTGGGAGGGAGGGACCCTGAACGTGGGAGGGAGGGAGGGGGGCCACTATCCTGAAAGGCGGAGGGAGAGGGGGCCACGACCCTGAAGCTGGGAGGGGAGAGGGGTGGAAAAAGGGGAGGGGGAGGCGAAAGGGGGAGGGGAAGGAAGGGGGGAGGGAAGACAGGGGGGAAGGGAAGGAGAGCGGGAGTCGTGGGGGGGGGGCCCTGCCGCACACTCTCATTCTTTCTCACACACACACTCTCATTCTCACACACACACTCTCACACAGACAGCCTCACTCTATGTCACACACACACACACTCGCACAATCACTCTGTCTCTCTGTCTCACACAGTTACTCTCACACACACTCTCTCAAACATACACACTCTGAGGAAAACCTTGCTAGCGCCCGTTTCATTTGTCTCAGAAGGGCCGAAGGGAGGCGATCTGCTGCCCTGCTGCCTGCAGCTCTTTCACACGGAGGTGAGAGGCGCTGTGATTTCAATGCAGGGGGCCCGGCCCGGTGGCAGATGGAGGGGGGGAGCGGTGGCAACCTCGGGGGGTGCGGCGGTGGCGACGACCTCATGGGGGTGGCGGGGTCAGGGCCCCGGGGCGGCCTTGCCCCAGGCCCGGCTCAGTCTCTCTGCGGCCCTGAGTAGAAGGGTACCTTTATGTGCTTATTTAAGCAACTAGAGGACTGAAGCTTGCTGTGCTCTGCTCTACCTCCACCCTTCACTAAAAAGAAAGTGTTGTAGTGATCAGAGCCGATATTCAGCTGCACTGCCCGATCAAGTGCAGCTGAGTATCAGCAGCTGGACAGCTCAGCGTGGTTTAATCAGGCAGGGGCCTGAGTAACAACTCCATAGCTTCCAGTGGATTAGACCAGTGGCGGCCCTAACATTAGGCCAACTGAGGCAAGGGCTTCAGGTGGCACTCTCCCCTTCCCTCCTCAACCCTCGTCCCCACATAAGAATATAAGAGTAGCCATACTGGGTCAGACCAATGGTCCATCTAGCCCATTATCCTGTTTTCCAAACAGTGGCCAAGCCAGGTCACAAGTACCTGGCAGAAACCCAAATCATGGCAGCATTCCATGTAGAACCTCAAAGAATAGAAAGATTCCAGAATCCTAAAGAGGGACAAGGTTCCATGTAGAATCTCAAAGAGTAGCAACATTCCACGTAGAACCCCAAAGAACAGCAAGATTCTGGAATCCTAAAGAGCATAGGCGCCCGGTATCGAAGGCTTGGGGAGGCCGCAGCGAGCCGGCTCCTCCCCCTCCCTCCGGATCCGGTCCTGGTCCCTCATGTTACCGACCTGACTCTTCGTCGTCGGAGCTGTCAGCGCTAACTCTCCCCCGCTGCGCTGGCGCTACCAGCGTTCGCGCTTTAAAAATGGCTGCCGAGACTTCCAGAGGCGGCCTCGCGAGACTTCTGCTGAAGTCTTGGAGGCCGCCCTGTAAGTCTCGGCAGCCATTTTGAAGCATGAACGCCAGCAGCGCCAGCGCAGCGGGGGAGAGTTAGCGCTGACAGCTCAGAAGAGTCAGGTTGGTGACGTGAGTGGACCGGAACCGGAGGGAGGAGGGAGGAATTTGCCGAACAACTCGGGAGGGGGTGGCAGGGGAGAGAAGGGAGTCGCTGGGCATTTGCGGAAGGAGCGGAGAGAAGGGTCGCTGGGTATAATGGCTGCATGCAGGGCAGGGGAGAGAAGGATCACTGCTGGACATGGGTGGTTGGAGGGCAGGGGAAGGAGGGTCACCGGGTATGGGTGCATACAGGGCAGGGGAGAGGGGGATCACTACTGGACATGGGTGTATGGAGGGCAGGGGAGAGGAGGGTTGCTGTGTATGGGTGCTTGCAGGGCAGGGGGAGAGAAGGGTCACTGGACATGGGTGGATGGAGGGCAGGGGAGAGGAGAGGAGGAGAGACAGAAAAAATGCTGGACATGGATGGAGGGGAGGGAAGAGTGAGGAAGGAGATGAGATGAGGGAAAAGAAAGAGAGGAGAAAAACTGCACATGGATGAAGAAAATAGGCAGAAGCTGAGGACCAGAAATGAAGAAGAAAGGAGGAAAGGAAATAAATAAATGGAAAGGAAGCCCTGGAAACGGAGTTAAGAGGACAGATAGCAGCAGAATCGGATACTGGGCCAGCATGATCAGAAAAACAGTCACCAGACAACAAAGGTAGAAAAAAAAAATCATTTTATTTTCATTATAGTGTTTGGAATATGTCCACGTTGAAAATCAGGTGCTCAACATTAAAAGTTTATATTTATTTACTTATTTATAGCATTTTATCCCACATTAAACATGAATTAGGGTGTTTTGTGGCTCTACATGAGAATTGTGATATTATGATCCCTTGTTTCAATATTGTTGACGGTCTGCATTTTCCGTATGGGTGGTATATTGGTGTATTAGGTTCTGCCCAGTGTAATATTTATGGTACAGTAAGGTTCTGAGTGTGTTTTTGCACAAAGTTGTGCATAGTGTTTTGCAGTTGAGCGATTGTGCTTAGAATATGCTTGAGCAACCACTTTATTCTTTGACATATGATACATATCTAATATCTAAATTTAATAAAAGGTATTAATTGTGACTTTTATTTTTATTTATTTATTTTTTTCTGTGTGTTATCAGACAATTATGGATTTAAGCTCCACCCCTGGCTCCACCCCTAACCCCGCCCCCTTTAGCCTCCCCAAACAGTTGGGCCACCAACCGCCCATGCTAAAGAGTGACAAGATTCCATGCAGAATCTCAAAGAGGAGTCACATTCCATACTACAAAATGCCAGAGCAAGCAGGGAAGCAACTTCCCAGGTCTGTCTCAATAGCAGTTTTCTTTTCCAAAATGCAGCATTGGCAGCGATTCCCATAGGCTGCCCTGCCACTGGCACCGGACTCTTTTCCCTACTGCAGCCTTCTACCTGATGTAACTTCATGTTTTCTCAGAGGTGGGATGCAGTAGAGCAAAAAGGCCAATGCCAGCGGAACTAGGGTTACCATATGGCTCCAGAAAAAGGAGGACGGATTGAGCCAGCCGGGTTTTACTTCCATTGCTTTGAAAGCAATGGAAGTAAAACCCGGCTGGCTCAATTACTTCCATTGAAAGCAACGGAAGTAAAACCCGGCTGGCTCAATCCGTCCTCCTTTTTCTGGAGCCATATGGTAACCCTAGGCAGAACCGCGACAGGGCAGCCTATGGGAATCGTTGTCACTGCTTCTGCTGCCACCTTTTGAAAAAGAATAAAATAAGGTAAACGTGGGGAAGAAGATTGAGGAGGGAAGGGGGGGGGGAGATGTCACACCAGGCGGAGATGGGGGCAGGGGCAGCGGTGGTAGCAGTAGCATCTCATCCCTGCCTTAAGTGGCAGATTGTCTTGGGTCGCCCCTGGATTAGACACGCTACTTTTCAGACATCGGCGCGAGCATGCTCAGTTTCATTAAAACGAGTCGTGCACAGTGACTGAAAACAGGACAGGGTGCCAGACAATGTGAGACCAGCGCGGAACAAATGCTTTAGCTGGGGGGGGGGGGGGGGGGGGGTTGGGGACCCCCATCAGCCATACCAAGGGCTCCAGAGCCAATTTGGGGGGGGGGAGCCCAGGCCCCCATGGCCCCTGTAGATATGCCACTGCTCTAGGCAATATGCCTGAAGACCTATGACAGTAGCTCTGTATGTTTAACAGGTCAGGCTTTCAGAATATCCCTAATGAATATACATGAACAGATCAGTATGCATACTACCTCCATAAGCTCCATTTATTCCTACAATGCCTATTTCTCCTTTAGCTCTTTGAATGTACAGTATCAGCATACACTGATTCTTATAGATTACGTTGCTGGTATGGAGAATTGTTCCTGTTTTTCCAACCCATATTTCAAGGTCTTTATAACACTAGTTTACAAATCCAAAGTCATGTGAGAACACTGGAATTGCAAGCTGAGTGATGGCTTCTACCTTATTCTATACTGTTAAAAGGTTTTTCATTACCAGGTTGCATTTTTTGTGATATCGTTGGCCAATGTTTTCTCATAATATGCACTGGATTATTGTTCTTTCTTCTATTTCTAGATATGTATATACACCTTCCTGATCAAGCTCTTTTATATTACAGATGTCTTCAGTTTGTCTGAGTTTTCCGTTATGAAAGGTTACCTTTGCACGATTGCCCAGCCCAAAAGTCAACCTAGCCAATATCTGAAACATTCTTCGTTACTTGGAGTTGTTCTATCAAATGATGATCACAGGATGGTATCCACCTACAAATCATTCACAAATAGAAGGTTTGATGTCTGAGGGGCATCAGCACCTCCAGGATTTAGGAAAAATCGATAACCCAATGAGTTAGTAAGAGCACTCAATGGATTTAGTGCCAGGCAAAATAAACATTTTGACAGGAAATCTCCTTGAAACATTCCTTGCAGTGAGCAATTTGTTAAGTTTAGGTAAACAAGTTATGGGGCAGTAGTTTTTCAGGATGTTAGTCGGGACTGCTTTTGAAAAGAGAACTGTTTTTCCTGTTCTTAACCATTGTGGTAATTCTTGCTTGGGTTTGTCAGATCTTAGTGGAGGATTTGAAATGTTTGGGCCAAAAGTTCAGAATTCCATCAAGTCCATAAGTACATAGGTACATAAGTAATGCCACACTGGGAAAAGACTAAGGGTCCATTGAGCCCAGCATCCTGTCCATGATAGCGGCCAATCCAGGCCAAGGGCACCTGGCAAGCTTCCCAAACGTACAAACATTCTATACATGTTATTCCTGGAATTATGGATTTATCCCAAGTCCATTTAGTAGTGGTTTATGGACTTGTCCTTTAGGAAAGCGTCTAGCCCCTTTTTAAACTCTGCTAAGCTAACCGCCTTCACCATGTTCTCCGGCAATGAATTCCAGAGTTTAATTATGCGTTGGGTGAAGAAAACATTTCTCCGATTTGTTTTAAATTTACTACACTGTAGTTTCATCGCATGCCCCCTAGTCCTAGTATTTTTGGAAATGTGAACAGATGCTTCACACCCACCTGTTCCACTCCACTCATTATTTTATATACCTCTATCATGTCTCCCCTCAGTCGTCTCTTCTCCAAACTGAAAAGCCCTAGCCTCCTTAGTCTTTCTTCATAGGGAAGTCATCCCATCCCCTCTATCATTTTAGTCGCCCTTCGCTGCACCTTTTCCAATTCTACTATATCTTTCTTGAGATGCGGCGACCAGAATTGAACACAATACTCAAGGTGCGGTCGCACCATGGAGCGATACAGTGGCATTATAACATCCTCTCACCTGTTTTCCATACCTTTCCTAATAATACCCAACATTCTATTCCCTTTCCTAGCTGCAGCAGCACACTGAGCAGAAGGTTTCAGTGTATTATCGACGACGACATCCAGATCCCTTTCTTGGTCCGTAACTCCTAACGTGGAACCTTGCAGGACGTAGCTATAATTCGGGTTTTTTCCCACATGCATCACCTTGCACTTGCTCACATTAAACATCATCTGCCATTTAGCCGCCCAGTCTCCCAGTCTCGTAAGGTCCTTCTGTAATTTTTCACAATCCTGTCGCGAGTTAACGATTTTGAATAACTTTGTGTCGTCAGCAAATTTAATTACCTCGCTAGTTACTCCCATCTCTAAATCATTTATAAATATATTAAAAAGCAGGGGTTCTAGCACAGACCCCTGAGGAACCCCACTAACTACTCTTCTCCATTGTGAATACTGCCCATTTAACCCCACTCTCTGTTTCCTATCCTTCAACCAGTTTTTAATCCACAATAGGACTTTTCCTCCTATCCCAGGGCACTTCCAGTTAGGGGCTCTTCTCAACCTATTTTCCAGTTCTTTAGCTGTTATGTCAGGGCATTCTATAATTGTTGCTGTGAGGAAATAGGCTTAGGATGAATCTAAGAAAATACTCTTACATGGAAAGGGTGGTGGATGCGTGGAATGGCCTCCCAGTGGAGGTCGTGGAGATGAGAACTGTGTCAGAATTTAAGAAAGCATGGGACAGGCACGCGGGATCCCTTAGGAAATGCAGGAGTTAGTGGTTACTGAGGAAGGGCAGACTGAATGGGCCCTTATCTGCCTTCATGATTCTGTGTTTCTGTGTTTCCTACATGCTGGTTCAGGGCCGTGCCTAGGGTCTCTGGCGCCCCCCTGCAGTTGGCCCCGCCCCCCAAAAACGATCACTACACTACCCGCCCTCTTCTCCCCAGATCCTTTTCCTTTTTTTTTTTTTTTGTTTAAATTTACCTCTGTCCGGCGGCAGCGTAGCGTTAGTGAGAAGGAGGCGGCGCTCCCCCGCCCCGACGTGTCAGTCTTCCCTTCGCTCAGTGTCCCGCCTTCTTCTGACGTCATTTCTGACGTCAGAAGAAGGCGGAACTGAGCGAAGGGAAGACTGACACGTCGGGGCGGGGGAGCGCCCCCTCCTCACTAACGCTACACTGCCGCCAGACAGAGGTAAATTTAAAGAAAAAAAAAAAAGGAAAAGGATCTGGGGAGAAGAGGGCAAGGTAAGCATGGTGTGGCGGGGCGCCCCCCAGAGGATGACGCCCTCCTGCCATGCTTACCTCGTTTACCGTGTTGGCACGGCCCTGTGCTGGTTAGTCATTCTGCCTCTCCGTTGTGCTCTACAGGACCCTCATCCAAGATCCTCTAGAACTTCTCTGCTTCAGCTTTGTTGATGGAGCTTTTTAACTGTGCTAATATCCTTCCCCAATTCCTTATAGAATTGCCTTGGGTTCTGCTTAAATAATTTATGTTGGTATTACTCCTTTGTATTTTCTTCAAATCCCTGCACCTCTTTTTTTGTACTTGCCGTTGCTTTCAGTTTGTTCGTGGAGGAAATGCATTTATGATTGTCTTCTTTTATGCTTCAGTTTGAGGTTTTGAATCTTTCTCGCTCTGTAGGCATCCTTAACCCTTTGAGGTACTCATCTATCCAGTGCCGTAGCGAGGGCTAATGGCACCTGGGGCGGGTCGCCGCTGCGCACCCCCCCCCCACCCGGGTGCAGCACGCCGTGACCCCCCCCCCCGGACCGCATTCTTACCTGCGGGAGGGCCGATCCGCCCTGAGTGCATGTCACTCGGAGCTGCGTCGGCCCCGCTGGTTCCCTGCTCTCTCTGCCCTGGAACAGGAACAAACCTGTTCCGGGGCAGAGAGAGCAGGGACCCAGCGGGGCCGGCACCCCCCAAGCGCGTGCACCCGGGGCGGACCGCCCCTCGCGCCCCCCCCTTCCTACGCCACTGCATCTATCGGTGACAACTCTTCACAGAATGATTTCATTTGTTCTTCACTATGGTCCCCCACCCCCACCCTGGAGGTGCTGTTATGTTTCTCCCTTTTTATAGTCTTTTATCTTCATTGGCTGCACTCTCTCAGTAACAATTGTCACTGCATAATACTGTATCCAGCATATTTTCGTAATTTCAATATAAGGTTCCCTTATGCAGGTTATAGCTTTATTCATCTTGACATGTTTTTTTTGCTTTCAGTGTTGAGTTAATGTCAGGCAGCCTTTCCTTCTTCAACATACATCTCTCCACATAGGCTAGAAGGTCAACTGCCAACTTTCTAGTCCCAGGTCTTTCCATTGTTTTGAATCTTCATCTTCGCTTTGCTTCTTGGCCTTTTCTAACTTGGCTGTCGTGTACTAACCCGCTATAATATTCATAGGTTAGTACCGCTGTTAAAACATTAACTGTGGCTACAGGATACAAATGAGATTACAGCTGATCTGCACCATGTAGCTAAATTTTGCATGATTTTTTTTTACATATTGTCAAAGCCAGGAACTGCACACATTTGATGACGCTGCTGCTGCAATATAAAGAGGATGAATGACCCAAGTCAGAGGCCCACCAGACCCCTGGAAGGCCTCTGGTCCCTGGTGTCTAATGGCTCCCCTATACCCTACCCTTCATCCCCAAATAAATGAAAAGAGGGTTCTCCTGAACTCCCCAGAAGAACCTCAAAGCCCTAGTGGGTCTTTTATTAAAGCTTAGCTCGAGTTATCTGCAGCAGGGCCCAGGGCCACTGAGAGACTAGGCCGGGCCCGGGGCAAGGCCGCCCCGCCTCGGCCCCCCCTGCTGCTGCCGCTCCCCGTCGCTCTCCCCGCCGCTGCAGTCCACGGTCTCACCTGCCTGCCTCCACGGCTACGGGCCCCCTTCATTCAAAGCGGCAGTCACAGATTGCCTCTCTTCTGGCCTTCCCTCCCTGTGTCCCACCCTCGTCTGATTTAACTTCCGGTTTCTGCGAGGGCGGGAACACAGGGAGGGAAGGCCAGAAGAGACGCGATCTGCAACTGCCGCTTTGAATGAAGGGGGCCTGGAGCCGAGGAGGCAGGCAGGTGAGACTGGGAACTGCAGCGACAGTGGCCTGACCCCGGTGCCGGGCCCCCCCTTGGAGGCCCGGGCCCAGGGAATTTTGCCCCCCCCCACCCCCTCCCTCTCGGCGGCCCTGGCAGGGCCCATAGGAATAAAACGGGCCCTGCTTCAGATAACTCAAGCTTTAGTAAAAGACCCCACCCCCCTAGTTTCCTAGTATACCCCATATTCTCCAGGCCCAGCTTGAAGGTAAAACTTTTAAAGAGGTTCCTCCCCATTGAGGCTCTACCCTTTAAATCCTTAAATCAAAATAACAAGGGATAGTCCCCACCCACAAGGGATTCTGGGGGCAATGAGTACAGGGACAATCACTCTCATTCTTGCATGCCTGGCTATTGTGTTGAAAATGGTGCAGCCTGACCCCTAGTGGTATTCTTGTGGTACTAAAACCAAGGGGTCAAGTTGAGCCATTTTGAATGCAGCAGCCAGAAGGATAAAAACGAGTGGCGATCAATCCTAATCCTATTTCCTCCCTGACCACTTCATTCAGTCAGGATTCCAGGTGCAAGAAGAGGGGACAGACCTCAGATTTGTTTTAATTTAAGGAATGGGGCTTTGTTGGGTTTCTTTAGGATTGGGGTGGGTTGCAGCATACTAGACCACAAGGGCTTTGAGGTCTATCAATGGGGTCCAGAAAAAACATTTTCATATTCATTTATGCTTTGTATTGGGGCTGAGTGGAGCTGCGAGCAACTAAATTCCTAGGATTGAAGGCCCCAGAGGATAGGGGGGGGGGGGGGTCTGGGTACCTCGTAATGAGGCCAGCTGTGGTACAATGGGATTTTTTCAGGCATTTTAAAACATAACTACAGCTCTTGAGATTGTTTTCACACACAAAAAAAATCAATCTCATGAAGTGGAGGAGTAGCCTAGTGATTAGTGCAGCGGACGTTGATCCTGGGGAACTGGGTTCAATTCCCACTGCAGCTCCTTGTGACTGTGGACAAGTCCCTTAACCCTCCATTGCCCCAGATACAAATAAGTGCCTGTATATAATATGTAAACTGCTTTGAATGTAGTTGCAAAAACCCAGAAAGACAGTATATCAAATCCCTTTCCCTTCCCTTTTTTCACGTTCATTTTCACAAAACCCCTCATTGATGAGCTGCTTTGCATAAATTTGCATTCCAATACTTAATTAATAAGACATTTCCCTAAACTACACAAAGTAGACTTTGTGCTAACATTTACTACTGTGAAGTGTCCTCCTGCAAAGTTCATAAGAACGCAAATGGTGTGAAAACTAGTCAAAATGAAAGAAATTTGGTGTTTTTCATGTTTCCAGATGTTTTGTGCTATTTTTTTTTTTCAGGAAAGCACATTTTTGCAAAGTCACTGTTTTGCCTCAAAACGTTTTCCAACCCTTGGAAAGTCAGGCAAAAAAAAACAAAAATGTAAACTATAGTCCATTTCTAGAAGCTATTGGATAAAGTCTTTCAGAAAATTTCTGAGTTATAAGATAGGTGTCATGCTCATTCTGTACATTAGGGGTCCTTTTACTAAGGTGCGCTGAAAAATGGCCTGCGGTAGTGTAGACACCTGCTTTGGGTGCGCGCAGAATCGTTTTTCAGCGCACCTGCAAAAAATGCCCTTTTTAAAATTTTTGTTGAAAATGGATGTGCGGCAAAATGAAAATTGTTGCACGTTCATTTTGGGTCTGAGACCTTACCGCTAGCCATTGACCTAGCGGTAAAGTCTAACACTGTTACCGGGCGGTAATGACCTATGCGTGTCAAATGCCACTTGGTGCGTGCCCAATACGCGAGTCTGAACATTTTCGCACGCGCACCGAACATGAAATTACTGCAAGAGCCACACGGTAGCTGGATGGTAACTCTATTTTGGTGCATGTAGACGCTTATGCTACTTTAAAAAATGGCCCCGAAGAGTACGACTAAATGGTCAGTTTTCCTACTGGAAAGAGGTAAATAGGAGACTACCTCAGGGTCCTGTCTTCAAATTGGTTTGGGCTAAATAGTGGAGTTCCTCAAGGACCTGCATTGAAGTTAGTGGACTATCTCAGGGACTTGTCCTGAGATCGGTCTGAGGTAAACAGTAGACTACCTCAGGGTCCTGTCTTCAGATTAGTTTGGGCTAAATAGTGGAGTTCCTCAAGGACCTGCCTTGAGGTTAGTGGACTATCTCAGGGACCTGTCTTGAGATTGGCCTTTAACTCATTCTTTAATGATGTGAAAAAGAAGCAATATGTGAAGTGTTCAAAGAGGATATGGGTTCAGTTCCTGGCTTAGGTTTTCCACTTCCCAGGTCAGCCATGTCTGAGGCTGTGGCAGAGGCAGTATTCACGGCCCCTGGACAGAGCGAGCCCCGGTTATTATGAAATAGTGTCACCAATGACAGATTTAGGGGCCCGTTTACAAAGGCACGCTGAAAAATGGCTTGCGGTATTGTAGACACGTGTTTTGGGCGTGCAGAATCATTTTTCAGTGCACCTGTAAAAAATGCCGCTTTAAAAATGTTTTTGCCGAAAATGGACATGCGGCAAAATGAATATTGCCACACATCCATTTTGGGTCTGAGACCTTACCGCCAGCCATTGACCTAGTGGTAAAGTCTCACATGGTAATCATGCGGTAATGACCTACGCACGTCAAGTGCCACTTGGCGCATGTCCGAGTAAAACCATTTTTCAAACATGTGTATCGGAAGCGTGCCAAAAATGAAATTACCGCAAGAGCCATGTGGTAGCCATTCGATAACTCAATTTTGGTGTGCGTTGAGTGCGCGTAGACGCTTACGCAGCTTAGTAAAAGGGCCCCTTAGATTGCACAGTTCTTGAAGGAGCCCTGGAGCAGGGTTGTTGCCTATGGACTGTCATTACAATGTCTGGGCTACCTGAGTCAGAAGGGAATATATAGCAGGAAAAATATCCACAGGTGACTGGGCAGATCCCAGTATCAGTTTTGATTGAGCTGGAACCACAATGAAATAAGAGGAAACAGACCCAAAGATGGATTTTACCACAAATTGGGTTCGTTTTCCAGTGCTAGATACCTTTCTGCCTTTAATTACCAGTTGAGCTTATTAGTAATTGGTAGGTGTTGCCAAGACCACTATAAAATATATATACTTTTGATTCATATCAAGACATTCTTTTCCAAAGTTCATTCATTGAAGATAAAAAGATGCAGTGTACAATATAAAGTGCAAAAGTCAGGAAAATCAGATTTACAGACACACTGGCATCCATGACTCACACCAGCTTTGCATAAATTACATCTCTAATGGCTTTCCAAGACACCATCCTATAAATACCTAAAACACAGAAATTACCATTTGTTTCAGGACAGAGTTCTAAACAGCCAGTGGCATAGCAAGGGCGGGGCGGTGGGGGCAGTCCACCCCGGGTGCACGCTGCTGGAGGGTGCAGAGAGAGCAGCCGCGCGCCTGTTGGCTCCGCTGGTTCCCTGCTTCCTGTGCCCTGGAACAGGTTACTTCCTGTTTCGGGGCAGAGGGAGCCAGTGGAGCCGACAGGCGCGCGGCTGCTCTCTGCACCCTCCGGCAGCCAAGAATGCACCCGGGGAGGGGAGGTTTCATTGCTCCGGGGAGGGGGGTGTCGTGCTGCACCCTGGTGGGACAGACGCCGCTGCACCAGGGGGGGGGTACGCAGCGGCAATCCGCCCTGGGTGGCAGCCGACCTAGGATCGCCACTGTAAACAGCCAAAATAAACTTAACCAAGTGGGGCTGCTGGATTTATACAAGTCAATGTAAAGTCCTTATACGGGCAGTCATATGCCTATGCATGTCAAATGCACTGAGCACACATTTCACACTCATATCTCCAGCAGCAAGTACCTGAGAACAAATCTGGGAACCAGCTACAATACGCAAGCTGCTCACTTTTCTATTTTAAGGCCGACAACCATGAAGTGTTTAATCTCTAAACATGTTTCAGCCTATTTATATACCCTCTCACATGCGCGACCGCACAGTGGCATCCTAAGGAAACCTACGGCTGCCCAGAATTGTCGCTACCGCTCTCGCCATCGCAAATGCCGTCGGTGGTCTGCAGGCTTGGAAAATCAATAGGGGAAAAACCAGGCATCGTTGGCCAGGAAAGGGGTTCTTCCTTTACGAAAGCGAGATGTTTCAGCTTCAATAATTTCTATCACTGCCTCGTTCAAAAATCCGCACGGACGACCGCGATCTGTCCCCGAGCTGCAATTAGAGCACTGTTATTAACAGGAGAGAAAACAATGTACAGAAGAGGCCTGACCTGGATGTATGCCACAGAATAAGGTTACTCAGATCATGACCTATAACATAAATGCCAGCATCTCTGCTACCAGAAACAGCTACTAATAATTACAAATCAGAGTTATTCAGCAACCTAGACTAACAAACCATTATCCTTATTAACATGCTGTAGCAGATTCAGACATCCTTAAATCTTGGCTAATGACCTCCAGAATCTTAATACAGTGGTACAATATCTCGTTTCCAGCTGAGTCAGTAGACAGCTGCCCTGGAATGAACCTATTGTGTCTACAGCAAAGATGGTACAAGAATATGAGTTTCTTAACGGTAATATATATGTTGCCTGAAACTCTTAAGACATTGGATAATCCCTCAGGTAGACCCACAAAGGGCAATTTTATAACTGGGTGCCTTGCGTGTGTAAACCGGGTCTCCAGACCCCGGCCACCAAAGAAGTTTCACTGTCTCGCTCACTTCAGATCTCACAGTTTTCACTTTCACGTGGGCCACTGTTACCTCTTAGCTCCTTTCAGTCCACTTAACAGTCGAGTTGGGGGTGCGTCAGTGATCCAGAATAGTGATCCTGGGGTTTGGGAAACACTTTACCATTCAGGATTCTACTCAGCTCTTCAGTCCAGGAACCACACTGCTCTCCGGTGCTTAACAACAACTCAGCTTTTATTGAACTTCTGCAACAAGCAGCTGGTAAATTAATATACTTTAACAAAATTGATTGAAGTAGTCTTGAATAGCTTAAAGTCAGCTTTTGTTGCTCCATGGGGGAACACCTATACCGCTTACTTCAGGGGTATATTTACAGGGATATGTCAGGACTATTTACATAGAGACAAAAACCTCTGTCTATGCCTATCCTACTACTACTTAACATTTCTAAAGCGCTACTAGGGTTACGCAGCGCTGTACAGTTTAACAAAGAAGGACAGTCCCTGCTCAAAGGAGCTTACAATCTAATGGACAACATGTGCAGACAGTCAAATTGGGGCAGTCCAGATTTCCTGGATAGAGGTGAAATGGTTAGGTGCCGAAGGTGACATTGAAGAGATGGGCTTTGAGCAAGGATTTAAAGATGGGCAGGGAGGGGGCTTGGTATATGGGCTCAGGAAGTTTGTTCCAAGCATAGGGAGAGGCAAGGCAGAAAGGGCGGAGCCTGGAGTTGGGGATGGTGGAGAAGGGAACAGAGAGGAGGGATTTGTCCTATGAGCGGAAGTTTCGGGTAGGAGCGTACGGGGAGATAAGGGTAGAGAGGTAGTGAGGGGCTGCAGATCGAGTGCATTTGTAGGTTAGTAGGAGAAGCTTGAACTGTATGTGGTACCTGATCGCAAGCCAGTGAAGTGACTTGAGGAGAGGGGTGATATGAGCATATCGGTCTAGGCGGAAGATAAGACGTGCAGCAGAGTTCTGAATGAATTGAAGGGGGGATAGATGGCTAAGTGGGAGGCCAGTGAGGAGTAGGTTGCAATAGTCAATATCCCAGAGAATATTGTCCCAAAGGCTGTGCTCCTCACTTTTACAGGTCCAGACCCTCCTGGTCTGACCTTGCTCCAAGGTGACCTTTGCGTTGGCTCACCCTGATCCTGGGATGGGCATTCCCTAGCTCCAATCGCACGCTCCTGGACTGGGTCTCTCCACTGCCTACCCGTAGCTCTCCTCTGTCACAGCTGTGGTTTGGCTGAGCCACAAGTCTTCTTTTTACTTCTCTTAAATGGGACTCCCCTTTCCTCCTCCAGGTCAGTGGCAGGGGACCATCAGGCAACCAAAGACACCTGCAGGCAACCAAAGATCTCTCTAAAGGGCAAACACTTAATTTGATCTTCTCCTAGCTCCTCCTCCCTTGTCACTCAGCCCAGGGACCCTTTTCTCCATGCACCAGTGACGTAGGAAGGGGGGGCGGTGGGGCGGTCCACCCCGGATGCACGCCGCTGGAGGAGGTGTCGGCTCCGCTGGTTCCCTGCTCCCTCTGCCCCGGAATAGATTATTTCCTGTTCCGGGGCAGAGAGAGCAGGGAACCAGCGGAACCGACGTAGCTCCCAGTGACATGCACTCGGGGGCGGTTCGGCCCTCCTGCCCATCCCTCGACACTTTCCCATGTAAGTACGTGCTCCGGGGGGGGGGGGGAGGTGCGCGGCGACCTGCCCCGGGTGTCAGCTGCCTTCGCTACGGCACTGCCCTGCACTTTCTTTACAAACTACTCCCCTTGGGCTGAGCTTCCTCCCACCCAGTGACCTCCCAGTCAATCCCCTCAGTGACTCTTCACAGGAATTACTCTTCTCAGTAATCCCAACAGAGGATTACGGCATTTACATGTACATAACACTGGCACTTTCATGAGTAAGGGGAGGAATGGAGCGGAGGAGTGGCCTAGTGGTTAGAGCACCAATCTTGAAATCCAGAGGCAGCTGCTTCAAATCCCACTGCTGCTCCTTGTGATCTTGGGCAAGTCACTTAACCCTCGATTGGCTCAGGTATAAACTTAGATTGTGAGCCCTCCTGGGCAGTGGCGTAGCCAGAAGTCAATTTTTGGGTGGGCCAACAGGTTGGATGGGTGGGCACTAGACAGTGGTGTGCTGGTAAATGTTTAACAACAGGCTCTCTCCCCGGTTCACCTCTGCGCCCCCCCCTGTCCAGCTGTGCACCTCCCTTCAAAATTGCAGAGCTGGCTATAGCCAGGGAGAGAGCCTGGGGGGTGGAGGAGGCAATGCATTACTCTCTCCAGGAAAAAAAAACATTAAATGATCCCAGGTTCCAATCTAATTCATGTTTAATGTGGGATAAAATGCCATAAATAAGTAAATAAATATAAACTTTTAATGTTGAGCACCTGATTCTCAAAGTGGACATGTTCCAATCATTATAATGAAAATAAAATGATTTTTTTCTACCTTTGCTGTCTGGTGACTTTGTTTTTCTGATCATACTGGCCCAGTATCTGATTCTGCTGCTATCTGTCCTCTTTACTCCATTTCTAGGGCTTCCTTTCCATTTATTTCTTTACTTTCCGCCTTTCTTCTTCATTTCTTGCTCTGGGTCCTCCGCAGACTTGACTGTCCAGTGGATCCAGCTTCTGCCTATTTTCTTCATCCATGTGCAATTTTCTCCTCTCTTCCTTTTCCCTCATCTCATCTCCTTCCTCACTCTTCCCTCCCCTCCATCCATGTCCAGCATTTCTTCTCTCTCCCTTCCCTCTCCTCCATCCATATCCAGCAGCCTCCTCTCTCCTGCCCTTCCCTCCTTCCATCCATGTCCAGCAACCCTCCTCTGCCCCCTGCCCTCCCCTCCATCCACCCATGTCCAGCAACCTTCCTCTCTCCTCTACCCTCCCCTCCATCCACCCATGTCTAGCAACTCTCCTCTCCCCTCCATCCATCCCCAGCAATTCTCTTCTCCCCTGCCCCTATCCATCCATCCCCAGCAATTCTGTTCTTGCCCCTGTCCCCTCCATACATCCATCCCCAGCAATTCTCCTCTCTCCCCTGCCCCCACCTCCATCCATCCCCAGCAATTCTCCTCTCTCCCCTGCCCCCCACCTCCATCCATCCATCCATCCCCAGCAATTCTCCTCTCTCCCCTGCCCCCCACCTCCATCCATCCATCCCCAGCAATTCTCCCCTCTCCCCTGCCCCCCACCTCCATCCATCCCCAGCAATTCTCCTCTCTCCCCTGCCCCCCACCTCCATCCATCCATCCATCCCCAGCAATTCTCCTCTCTCCCCTGACCCCCACCTCCATCCATCCCCAGAAATTCTCCTCTCTCCCTTGCCCCCCACCTCCATCCATCATCCCCAGCAATTCTCCTCTCTCCCCTGCCCCCACCTCCATCCCCAGCAAATCTCTCTCCCCTGACCCCCACCTCCATCCATCCATCCCGTGACTCTCCTCTCTCCCCTCCCCTCCCGCTCCCATTCATGTGTCCAGCGATTCTCCTTCACCCCCATGCATCCTTCCCTCCCATTCCACCTGCCCGCCCTCTCTCTGACGGCAGCGCTTCCCAGACACTGCCTCCGCCGCCATGATCTACCTCCTCCCTCTGTCTCACTCTCAACAGCAGCGGTAGCGATTCAAACATGCTACTTCCTGCTTCTAACCCGGAAGCGTCTCCTCTGCTTCCGGGTTAGAAGCAGGAGGCAGCATGTTTGAATCACGACGCTACCGCTGCTGTTGAGTGAGACAGAGGGAGGAGGTAGATCGTGGTGGCGGAGGCAGCGTCTGGGAAGCGCTGCCGTCAGAGAGAAGGAGGCAGATGCAGGATCAGCGCTGCCTGCTCCCTCCGCTCCGCTGCTGGGTGGGCCTGAACCCAAACTGGGTGGGCCTAGGCCCATCCAGGCCCACCCGTGGCTACGCCCCTGCTCCTGGGACAGAGAAATATCCAGAGTACCTGAATGTAACTCACCTTGAGCTACTACCGAAAAAGGTGTGAGCAAAATCTAAATAAAATAAATGGAATGTTGCTACTCTTTGAGATTCTGCATGGAATCTTGTTACTCTTTACGATTCCAGAATCTTGCTATTCTTTGGTGATTCTACATGGAATGTTGCTAGTGGAGGAGTGGCCTAGTGATTAGAGTACTGTTCTTGCAATTCAGAGGTGACCAGTTCAAATCCCACTGCTGCTCCTTGTGATCTTTGGCAAGTCACTTAACCATCCATTGCCTCAGGTACAAACTTAGATTGTGAGCCCTCCTGGGACAGAGAAATACCCACCATACCTGCATGTAACTCATCCCCGATTCCCTCTGGGCAGGGCCGTGCCTAGGGTCTCTGGTGCCCCCCTGCAGACTATCAGTTGGCGCCCCCCCCCCCCCACCCCCGTGTGGCACAAGATGCAAAGGAAATAGAAGCTGAAAGATGGAGTGCATCTTTGTGGGATTGCTGAACAAATAGAGGGTTTACAACTACTTAGCTTTTCGTACTTTCATGTTCACGAAATTAGTAATTAAATCTTTGATATCTAACTGGGCACATATATCATTCTCTATAGCAATCATGGCAAGGCTTACAAGCCTTTCTTGTGAAATACTTGATCGCAAATAATCCTATATAATAATTCTCACCTCCAACAGGATGTGCCTGGGACCGTGCCTCCCTTGGAGGTGGTCTGTTAGGCAGGCACGCACTGATGTCAGTGACAGCTGATACCAAAGCAAGGGGAGGCTACCCCTCCCCCTGTGTTACAGCCCACTGCACCCCCCTTCCGCGACCCAGTCGACCCCCCCCCCTTCTCAGCGAAAACCGTCCCCCGCCGCCGTCCAGTACCTGTGCTGACAGGGGACCCCAACCCCCGTCAGCCGAAGTCCTATGCTGGCCTTCGCGCCTTTGCTTCTCCAATGATCTTCGATTCAAGTTCCTCTGTGTGCGTCTGACGTCAGACGCACGCAGAGCAACTTGAACACAAAATCATTGAAGAAGCAACGCCTCGAAGGCCATTACAGGACTTCTGCTGACGGAGGTTGGGGTCCCCCATCAGCACAGGTACTGGACGGCGGTGGGGGATGTTTTTCGCCGAGAAGGGGGGGTTGACTGGGTTGCAGAAAGGGGGGAGTGAAAACGGAGGGACGGCAGTGTCTGGAACAGCGAGGGAGGGAGAGTGAGGGCTGGCCTTGCTATCACCCGTTTCCTTCCCTTTTGAAATGGGCATTTTTTACTAGTTTTTAAAGATTTGTAACCGTGAAAATGATCGCTCACCATTTGCCACACTGACAGGAATTGTCAGCAATATTCTTAGAAACAAATTGCTATACATTGCAAAATAAGATAGCAGATGTAAATTCTCAAAGTGGACATATTCCAAACACTAAAATGAAAATAAAATGATTTTTCTCTACCTTTGTTGTCTGGTGACTTTCTTTTTCTGATCATTGATAAGTCTCTTGACTCTAAAGTTTAGCAATTTCATTAAAGCAAAATATATTTTCACATATCACAGACTCTTCCTATCCAAGGAGAATCTTTTATATAAAAACAAACACCAAAAAAACCCAATCAGATTTTTCACTTACCAGCTATTATACACTACACGTTAGCTAAACTTCCTCTGGTACTGTTGGAACCACCAGCCAATGAAATGGCTTTCAGCTGTAGCTATCAGGTTACCTGATAATTATGCAGTCAAGCCCTCCTCTGGGTGTACAAGCTCAGAAAAAAAAACCCAAAAACTTTGAACCACTTACAGATTTTAACAATTACACTATTTAGTTTTTATTTCTCCCCAGTCTCAGTTGCACACCTCCCTCCAAACCTGGCTGTTCTCTTTAATTTGAATGTTGTTCAAGCTCACCCTGAATGAGGAGTGCTTTTTACACCAATGGCATATATAGCACTCGGTGTATCCTTTCAAACAAGTTCAGCAGAGCCTGCCTGTCTCAGTGAGCACTGCTGTAGGAGAGGGGACAGCAGAGAAGAGAATCACAGCTTCAAGTCAAACATTTTGCAAGTGATCTGACCTCAGGAAAAAGGTGCTGGTAGGCGCCCCCTGCGGTGCTTACCACGCTTACTGCATTGGCACGGCCCTGCCTCTGGGGGTAATCTGGTCATTTAGGGCACTTTTTGGGGCCTTATTCGTGAAAAAACAGGGTCCAGGAAAAGTGCCCTAAATTCTAGCTACAAATGCATACTTTTTTTTCCATTATCGGCGAAAGGCGCCCATCTCTCCTCGGCCGATAACCACGCCCCAGTTCCGCATTCGCCACGCCTACGACACGCCCCCGTCAACTTTGTACGTTTCCGCGATGGAGTGCAGTTGAAAACGTCCAAAATCGCCTTTCCATTATACCGATTTATTCGTTTTTGTGAGATAAACGTCTATCTCCCGATTTGGGTCGAAATCTAGGCGTTTTTCTCTTTCGATTATAAGGTGGATAGCATATCAACACAAGGCAGCATTTATATACCACCCTTGTCCAGAGTGGTTTCCATAATAAAAATCTTACCAAAAAAAATGGCATCTACAACTACAACTCATCAAACATGACAAAAATGCCAAATCAGCACTTCACACACAGGCATGGGCTGTGCTGCAAATTATTTATTTATTTATGTATTTGTTTATTTATTTTGCTGCATTTATATCCCACATTTTCCCACCTATTTGCAGGCTCAATGTGGCTTACAATATAATACAACAACAATCACATTAATGGGATAAGGAAATCTGAATATAGATAACAAATAAGGTGCATGAGAATATTATGGCTTTCGGTAATGCGTTCCATAGTTGCGTGCTTATATAGGAGAAGCTGGATCCGTAAATTGATTTGTACTTGAGTCCCTTGCAGCTAGGGTAGTGAAGATTTAGGTATGTTCGTGATGTTATAATTGTGTTTCTGGTTGTATTATGCATGCAACTTACAGAATAATGTAAGTTACACATGCCCATACTGTATTTAGTGTCACGGTCTTACCGTGACTCATGTCGGCATCTCCCGCGATTATCAAGGGAGAGAGGAGAAACCGCTTTGGCCTTCCCAGGAGCATCGCCTAGCCCCGCATGGCTGAGTGTCAGGGGTACACGCCCATAGTGATGTCAGACGTGGGCCAACACTAGGGGATTTAACCCCTCTGTTTCCAGGCTTTGACGTTTTTTTGTGTCGTTAGTCGCCCGTGATGCCTTGCTGCTCTGCGGGTTCTGAGACACTACCTTCCCTTGCTGCCAGCCACATTTGCCTTCTGCTTTAGTGGGTTCCAGCAGCCGCGTCTAGCCAGTTAAATAGCTTTCAATATCAGAAGTGGGAGGGGATGTCTTGTCTAAAGATATATTTTAGTCATAATTGAGGCCCTGTTTACTACGACATGCTAGCGTTTTTAGTGCAAGCGAATGCTACAGACACCCATATATTCCTATGAGTGTCTCTAGTGTTAGCGTGTGCTAATTTTTAGGGCGCGGTAAAAATGTTACCACACCTACAGCGCAGCTTAGTAAACAGGACCCCTGAGGTTTGAAATACCTTCAGGTAGGGCCCCATCTACAAATCTATATTAAAAATGTAGCATCTTCACGTACAGTTAACATAAAGGCAAAACATTTATGGAGTGTTAACTGCATTTCAGATGACCTGAATGCACAAAGCCACCTACTGAAGCGACATTATCTGTTCTGCATTATCTGCTGCTTTAACAATTAACATGCAGTATTATATTTCATGTTACTGATTTGGACGTTTATCTCACAGAAACGTCCAAATCAGTATTATTGAAACCTTTTTTTTTTGGACATCTTTCTCTGAAGCCCATCAGAAGGATGTCCAAATCTCAAGGGGGCGTGCCAGGGGTGTGTTCAAGGCGGGGCATGGGAGTTCCTATGACGTAGACATCTTTCCATTTAGTAGCGGTTTATGGACTTGACGGTTTCCTAAAGGACAAGTCCATAAACCACTACTAAATGGACTTGGGAAAAATCCACAATTCCAGGAATAACATGTATAGAATGTTAGTACGTTTGGGAAGCTCGCCAGGTGCCCTTGGCCTGGATTGGCCGCTGTCTGGTCTCGATGGACCCTTGGTCTTTTCCCAGTGTGGCATTACTTATGTACTTCCTTGTTTGGGACTGATACCTCTATGATCAATATCATTCCAATGTTTTTCTCTTTTACCATTACCATCCAGCTTTTTCTCAGTCAGGATGGAGATGTCCCAGGCTACCATAACCTCTTCATTCTCCACAGTCTCTTGGGGTCATGATCCCAATGTTTTCCTGGTACAACAATTTTATAAAGTTTCCAATATTCTTTCCTGTATTCTTCTCTATGAGATTATTTGTACTTTGTGAATTCTAATAATACTTTTACAGTCACCTCTTTGGAGAACCACACTGGTTCCTTTTCATATACATTTTATTATTTGCATATCCAATGTAAACATCTACTGCTCCTTTTAGTTTTGCCCACTGTTCTTTCACTTCATTTAATTCCTCCCACCCTGCCAGCTAAGGGATTACTTTATTTACCTTGAGCGTCTCTTATCTCAACATAATCTTTTCAGTTAATTGTTTCTCATTTGGTGTGCAGCCATTCACAATCATTATTATGGAGTCATTCACAAATGGATAATTCTAATTAATATGAAGCGATATGAGCTGCCTCTAGAAATTTTCACAGCTCCATAATCACAATAAACAAAAAGAAGAACATGAAAAGAAGCAGGTTATATGATAGAACCATTTTCCTTATGGTGACATCTCTAAAACTGACGTAGCCTCTGGATCAAAATGTCACCTTTGGCCTTTACCAAGAAAACTGTTATGCAATATTCTAAAGTACTCAGGGCTGGCTGTTGAGGTTGTGGCACCCTTAGCCAACTTTTCCTTTGGTCG
Source organism: Microcaecilia unicolor (assembly GCF_901765095.1). Lineage (NCBI taxonomy): Eukaryota > Metazoa > Chordata > Amphibia > Gymnophiona > Siphonopidae > Microcaecilia > Microcaecilia unicolor. The sequence goes on along the minus strand of NW_021963134.1, from coordinate 156,680 downwards.
CCCCAACTTGGGGCATGCATCAACTCCCCACCATCACCGCCACCTCCGGCCTGTATCTTCTCCCTTCCTTTCAGTCCCTCCACCCCCACCCCAGCTGCATCAGTTCCCTTCCAGTCACTTCCACCTTGTCTACCCACATCAGCTCCTTACCATATCCTTTACACAGCGGCAAGAGAAGGTTGCTTTCCTTTCATCACTATGCTTTCTTCTCTGAGCTGTAGGTTGGAACCAGGGTCAGGACCGGAATCCTCCAGAAGGTAGATAAGCAGCTTTGCACACACTCACAATAAGCCAGGTGAGTCCAAGGCTGTGGTCTGGATCAACTATTGACTAAAGTTAGTTAATTTGCCTGTCACAGTACAATGTGGCAGAAGCAGCGGGCACAATGGCAAAGTCAAGTAGTATTTAAATACAAAATGAAGAAACTAGATTTAAATAATAAACACAATCTTGCATTTATCAATTATTAATCAAAGAAATGTATTTTATATATATATATATATATATATATATATATATATATATATATATATATATATATATATATATATATATGTGTGTGTGTGTGTGTGTGTGTGTGAAGGGTGCTCAGTGATCACCGTTGGTCACAGCTGTTCTGTCCTCCGACAGCCTTACACTAGTTTATAGTGTGGCCCTAAAATGTGCTACTGTTATTCTCACTTCTAAGGATTTTTACTGCTGCAGTCCTCACTGCAAAGATACGTGAGCAATTCCTTGTATATAATGTAGTCTCACAGGTAATGCAGCCACACCTGTCTGTCTGTATAAGGACTGTTACTATTGATCTGTGCTGCTGCCTGGACCTCTTCTCTTTCTCAGCCAGGCTTGGCTCCTTTGTCTACCTGCTATCATTTCCTGGTCATTCTTACTATCTCTGTCCTGCGAGGTCAGCCAGGTATGACCTTTCCCTTCAATCATGGGCTGTCCTTTAGGACCACCCTTGCTACCTTATGGCAGGCTCTGTCCCTATTGGTCTCTTTACCTCCTCCTCCCTGGGCCTATGTGAGCCCGTCTTGGCCTCTCTCTCTCTCTCTCTCTCTCTCTCCATGAGGCATTCTCCATCTTGCTTCAGACAGCACTTGTCCTGCTAAACTCATTGGAATGAACTTGGGTTTTTACCTTGAATATATCTTCCTAATGAGATATTGTACTTTCCAGCCACCCAGCTCTGAGCTACTTCTATCTGTTCAACTATTTTCCCACCTCTATAATAAAGCTGCCTTTTTCCAGATTTCTATCTCCAACCACTGATACAGCTCTCAGAATTACAGAATCTCTGTGCCCTGGAGCAACACTTCTGAACACCTGACTGTGAGTAAGTTATCTATATTTATTCAATAAAGGAAATTTCAGAAAATAAACAGACTTCAAGTGTGTGCTGGTGTGCCAAGGTTATACTTCAAGATATTGAGACTTTATAGTTAACAAGTCTTAAGAGGCTTGACAACAGCTGATATAGCTATGAACTGCTATTAAGGCTGTTATAACACCCCACATTCAATCATTGCACCAGTTTTAATTTCAATATTATAAATGTTAATGTGAAATCTACTTATCTGATTGAGGGGCTGGATGTGTCTTCAACTGAGATAGAAGACTGATAATTTGACCACCGAGACTATTATAAATCAAAAATCAAAGTGTCTTGCTTAACATAACAACTGTGTTGACGAACTATGAAGTGTTGCAACAACGTGGTATCCAAAAGACTATTGAACTTGAAGAGTCCACTGACAAATCATCCAATCGATTATATATCAATAGTAAATAAACACCAAAAGTCTTCAAGAAAAAAGGCAAACTAGAACAGCAATATTTCCAAAGTCACTATACTTATGGTAAATAATCATTTGTAAATCCCAGTGTCTCTGCTGTATCTTGCTGTAATGATGCCACATGTTCGCACGCAGTCACGTTCAAGCAAAAAATATAGTTCAAAGTCCACTTGAGTTGTAATCCAGTGTTTCACTGAAAGCGGCTTCAGGAGATCAGAATTGTACCATTGTCCAAGTCTAAAAAATAAATCTCTGACTCTACTTTAAAGTTCGTTTTAAATTATCTACAGCCAATCAAAGTATATACAATGCCTTCATCGTTCCAGAGTTTCCTTTCAATTGAAAGAGACTTTCCTCCTGTGCATTTATGCCATGAAGGTATTTAAGTACCTCTCCTGCCTTTCTTCCAAAGTACACATATTGAGATTTTTAAGTTTGTCCCCATATGATGAAGACCATTGACCACTGACCATTTTAGTTGCACAGTTAGGAAGAACAGGGGTGACAAGACTGCAATATATCTGTGCAAACTTTATAAAATATACTCTTACAGGTATAGAGTACACATATGTATTTGACTCTACTACTACTACTACTTAACATTTCTAGAGCGCTACTAGGGTTACGCAGCGCTGTACAGTTTAACAAAGAAGGACAGTCCCTGCTCAAAGGAGCTTACAATCTAAAGGACGAAATGTCAAGTTGGGGCAGTCTAGATTTCCTGAATAGAGGTATGGTGGTTAGGTGCTGAAGGCGACATTGAAGAGGTGGGCTTTGAGCAAGGATTTGAAGATGGGCAGGGAGGGGGCCTGGCGAATGGGCTCAGGGAGTTTATTCCAAGCATGGGTTGAGGCGAGGCAGAAAGGGTGGAGCCTGGAGTTGGCGGTGGTGGAGAAGGGTATTGAAAGGAGGGATTTGTCTTGAGAGCAGAGGTTATGGGTAGGAACATAGGGGGGAGATGAGGGTAGAGAGGAAGGAAGGGGCTGCAGATCGAGTGCATTTGTAGGTTAGTAGGAGAAGCTTGAACTATATGCGGTACCTAATCGGAAGCCAGTGAAGTGACTTGAGGAGAGGGGTGATATGAGTATATCGGTCCAGGCGGAAGATAAGACATGCAGCAGAGTTCTGAATGGACTGAAGAGGGGATAGATGGCTAAGTGGGAGGTGTATATATATGGGCGCCCTTGCTCTCAGTAAAATACAGGTCAATGGCTCAGGCTAAAGAGCTAGGCCTCTACAAGCAAATGGCTCATAATAAGAGCTGGGCTTCTCTTAAAAATCCAAAGTCATCTCTGATACAAAATACATTTTTCTGCAGCACAAGCTGAACTGAGTTCTCAGGGAGCTGGCACGGGAGGGGGTCCTTTGCTCTAATAAACATGCCTGGGACTGGCATCAGTGAAGAGTCATGAAAGATGTTTTGGGCTAATGAAAGTAGATAAGGGGGTAGATGTACGTAGTTAGAGAGTACTCAGAGGGAGGGGGAGCTGAGAATAGCTGAGAAGAGCAGAATGACCGATGAAGTCATCTCGCCACCTGTGCTTTGCACCCCTTTTGTGTATAGTTGGAACCTGGGACCTAATGAAGTCACCCTTATCGGTTCCTTATCAACTGATAAGGGATAGCAAGTTCTGCTGACAAAGCTGGATCCCATTGGAATCCATTGGGTTAAGACAGTATAAAGGAAGCACCCCGAGAAGTGTAAGACGCAGAAGGAGAGACAGAGTACCACCGAGGGCTGATGTGTCGTGTGATTCTGTTCCACTGTATGATTGACTGAATTGCTGGTATCCTCATTATTGGGTAATGTATCAATGCTAATTAATACTAATAAACTATATCTCTTTAACTAATTGAAACTGGGTTCCTCTTTAATTACAGACTTAGCTACGGCTGAGCCTGTACTGAACTGCCATGAGCAGATTCAAGGTTGGGAAAGCTAGATATTTGAAGGGCATATGTAACTTTGCCCAGAGAGATGAGACGGGCCACTGCTTCCGCTGCTTGATTAGCAAAGGCAGATTCAGAGAAAATAAACAGAGGCCAGTGAGAAGTAGGTTGCAGTAGTCAAGGCAAGAGGTAATGAGAGAGTGGATGAGAGTTCGGGTGGTGTGCTCAGAGAGGAAAGGGCGAACTTTGCTAATGTTATAGAGGAAGAAGCGACAGGTCTTGGCTATCTGCTGGATATGCGCAGAGAAGGAGAGGGAGGAGTCGAAGATAACTCCAAGGTTGCGGGCAGATGAGACGGGGAGGATGAGGGTGTTATCAACTGAGATAGAGAGTGGAGGGAGAGGAGAAGTGGGTTTGGGTGGGAAGACAATAAGCTTGGTCTTGGCCATATTCAGTTTCAGGTGGCAGTTGGACATCCAGGCAGCAATGTCGGATAAGCAGGCTGATACCTTGACCTGGGTTTCCGCAGTGATGTCTGGTGTGGAGAGATAAAGCTGGGTGTTGTCGGCATAAAAATGATATTGGATATTGCGGATAGTTCTGGAAACCTATTTTATAGAGTCATATAGATGTTCATACAGCTGTCACAAAACAATCAACCATCAGCACCATCAAAATGGCCAATTCCCTATGAGAACAGGTCCACAGGAGACAAGGGAGTAGGGACAGGTTTAATGGCCATAACTACTTAAAATATATATGTTCTTGAACATTTTTATAGCTGTCCTGTTATAAAAGTATCTCCCCACCACCATATGGTCAAATGCAGATCCAATAATAGCAGCCTTCATACATGGCTCTTCGCCCAGAATCATTACCTTAATGACCAGGTTAGCAATGCTGGGGGAAGTTGCAAATGAAAGCCAACAGTGTCAGATCGTAGGCCTGGCTCCAGTTAAGGTGGACGTACAAAGGAGCAGGAGGAAAGTTTTGGGTCACCGCATGAGTTTACTCTTCCATTTTCCTTATCCTTACTTCACTGCACTGAAAAAGCAAATTAAGACCTAATTTTCAAGTTTTCCATGTAATAATAGCATGTGTAATGAGAGAGAGAGAGAGAGAGGTTTGCTATTACTTTACCAAATCAAGACAAATTCACTGTAATTCCAGGCAGGAAAACAGTCCAGGAAGCTCTACTGTAAGATTTATTTATTACATTTGTACCCCGCTCTTTCCCACATACAGCAGGTCCAGTGCGGCTCACATAATAAAAGAAAGCATCTTACATGGCAAAGAATACAGTAAAAACAAGGAAATGTAGGAGCAGTATTATAAATTGTGATGATCAGAACTACTTACATTATGAAAGGCATTACAAAGGACATGTGAAAAGAACGTAATGAACTAGAATAGGGAAGGTAGACGAGATTACTTTTCCGGGGTAGTTTTATACCTTCATTTTGTGGGGTCTTTCTTGACACCTTGCAGGACTCTCTTTTTTTTTTTAATTTAAAAAAGTTATGCTTACAACTAATCTTGTAAACAGAAATGCACATTCAGTAAGAGGAGGAAACACTTTAATTAAGGGGGAAACATAAATGCAATACAGTTCCAGGGCTGCCGAGAACCGGAGCCGGGCCCGGGACAAGGCCGCCCCCGGGCCCCCCCACCCAAGTTCGCCGCCCACCCGAGATCGCCGGGCCCCGCCCACCCGAGGTCACTGCCCACCCGAGATCGCCGGGCCCCCCCACCCACCCACCCGAGGTTGCCGGGCCCCCCTCCACCCGCTATCGGGCCGAGCCCTCGGAACTAACCTTAAGCCTCCTTTCACTTCGCAGCAAGCAGGGGCAGGGCAGACCTCTCCTCCTTCCTTCCGTGCCCCGCCCTCGCGGACGTTACGTCAGGCGAGGGCGGGACATGGAAGGAAGGAGTGGCCTGACCTGCTGCTGCTTGCTGCGAAGGTGAAAGGAGGCTTAAGGTTAGTTCCGGGAGTGACGGAGGGCGGGCCAGGCGGAGACGGAGGGCTAGGGTTACCATATGGCTCCAGAAAAAGGAGGACGGATTGAGCCAGCCGGGTTTTACTTCCATTGCTTTCAATGGAAGTAATTGAGCCAGCCGGGTTTTTACTTCCATTGCTGAAAGCAATGGAAGTAAAACCCAGCTGGCTCAATCCGTCCTCCTTTTTCTGGAGCCATATGATAACCCTACGGAGGGCGGGCCAGGCGGCGGTGCCGGGCCCCCCTGGAGGCTCGGGCCCCGGGACTTTTGTCCCCCCGTCCCCCCCTCTCGGCGGCCCTGTACAGTTCACAATAGGAACAGAGAACCCAAAGGAAAACAAAAACCTCAAAGCCAAGGTACAAAAGTAAAGCTAAAGAAAATATTGAGGACATCAAAAATCCATGAAATGCAGGGCTTACTCGGCTACTATTCCAGGCCCAGGAGATTCCAAATTCCTAGCTTCCAGAAATGTTTTTTTAACCGATCCGGGTCAAAGAAAGTATATTTATTTGAGGAAAGTGTCACAAAACATTTGCAAGGGAAAACGTAACACAAACTGGGCTCCAAGAGAAACTACTTGCTACCTCATTACAGAAACTTCTTTCTCTTTTCTTGTGCGACATAAGTACAAAAGCACCGCCATACTGGGAAAAGACCAAGGGTCCATCAAGCCCAGCATCCTGTCTCCGACAGTGGCCAATCGAGGCTTCAAGAACCTGGCACCCCCCCCCCCCCCAAAAAAAAAAAAAAAAATTAATAATAATGTTCAATGGACTTTTCCTTCAGGAATCTGTCCAAACCCCCCTTAAACTCCTTAAGACCAGGCACTGCCACCACATTCTCCGGCAACGAGTTCCAGAGTCCAACTACAAGGTGAGTAAAGAAAAACTTTCTCCTATTTGTTTTAAATCTACCATATTCTAGCTTCATCTTGTGTCCCCTGGTTTTGTTGTTGTTTGAAAGTGTAAACAAACGCTTCACATCTGTCCGCTCTACTCCATTCATTATCTTGTAGACTTCTATCATATCACCCCTCAGCTGCCTCTTCTCCAAGCTGAAGACTTAAGGGATCCTTTTTCTAAGATGCGGTAAAAAGGAGCCTATGGTAGTGTGGGAGTGTGTTTTTGGTGCGCGTTGGGCCATTTTTTTTACCGTGGCTAGGAAAAAGGCATTTTTTTAACGGGACAGTAAATGTCCGTGCGCTAATATTAAAAGCAGCAAGCGGCTATTTACTGCCTGAGCCCTTACCGCTACCTATTGACCTAGTGGTAAGGGCTCATGCGACACTCGTGCAGTTACATAAGTACATAAGTAATGCCACACTGGGAAAAGACCAAGGGTCCATCGAGCCCAGCATCCTGTCCAAGACAGCGGCCAATCCAGGCCAAGGGCACCTGGCAAGCTTCCCAAACGTACAAACATTCTATACATGTTATTCCTAGAATTGTGGATTTTTCCTAAGTCCATTTAGTAGTGGTTTATGGACTTGTCCTTTAAGAACCTGTCTAACCCCTTTTTAAACTCTGCTAAGCTAACCGCCTTTACCATGTTCTCTGGCAATGAATTCCAGAGTTTAATTATGCGTTGGGTGAAGAAAAAGTTTCTCCAATTTGTTTTAAATTTACTACACTGTAGTTTCATTGCATGCCCCCAAGTCCTAGTGTTTTTGGAAAGCGTGAACAGACGCTTCACATCCACCTGCTCCACTCCACTCATTATTTTATATACCTCTATCATGTCTCCCCTCAGCTGTCTCTTCTCCAAGCTGAAAAGCCCTAGCCTCCTTAGTCTTTCTTCATAGGGAAGTCGTCCCATCCCCACTATCATTTTAGTTGCCCTTTTCCAATTCTACTATATCTTTCTTGAGATGCGGTGACCAGAATTGACCAGAGTCCCATTGAAGTGAGGATTTTCTCTCTCTCTGAAGCGCAAAACGGAAGAAACCTTTTATGGAATGGGATTTTCTTACAAGCTAATTTATGGAAACATTCATGTGAGTCCAGCTGAGAATGAACCTGCACGTAGCCCGACTGAAACCTTTTCCAATTCTACTATATCTTTCTTGAGATGCGGCGACCAGAATTGAACACAATACTCAAGGTGCGGTCGCACCATGGAGCGATACAACGGCATTATAACATCCTCACACCTGTTTTCCATACCTTTCCTAATAATACCCAACGTTCTATTCGCTTTCCTAGCCGCAGCAGCACACTGAGCAGAAGGTTTCAGTCTATTATTGACGATGACACCCAGATCCCTTTCTTGGTCCGTAACTCCTAACGTGGAACCTTGCATGAAGTAGCTATAATTCGGGTTCTTTTTTCCCACATGCGTCACCTTGCACTTGCTCACATTAAACGTCATCTGCCATTTAGCCGCCCAGTCTCCCAGTCTCTTCTGTAATTTTTCACAATCCTGTCGCCTGGTCAGTTGCTTGCCTGGTGCAAAGGTGGCAGACCTGGATAGGATTTTGGATGGTGCTGGGGAGGAGCTGGCTGTCTTGGTGTATATGGGAACCAATGATGTGGGAAAATGTGGGAGGGAGGTTCTGGAGGCCAAATGTGGGCTCCTGGGTGGAGGGCTGGGCAGGGCCAGTGTTAGGGGGTTGCAACCAGGGTACTTGCCCTGGGCTCCCAAGCCTGCTTCATGCTGAAGGCCAGCAGTGGGGCCCCCTCCCCAGTTTCTGCCCTGGGCCCCTGAATGTCTAACACCAGCCCTGGTGCTGGTATCCAGATCCTCTAGGGTAGCATTTTTGTAAATGCTCCCCATTCTACGCACAGGGCCCATGAGACAGGCGGGGCTCCAGGGTCTCAATGCATGGGTATTGATGCAGGGAGGAGGATTTTTGGATTTGTTGAACTGGGTACCATTCTGAGGAAGAGGAAGCCTATTCCGAAGGGATGGGCTCATCTTTAACCGTGATGAGAACAGGCTGCTGGCATCGGCATTTAGAAAGGAGGTAGAGCAGCTTTTAAACTAGAAACTAGGGAAGGACCGATAGTCACACAGGAGCACATGATTTGGAATAAGGTATCTTTCAAAGATATCACCAAACCAGGGGAGATGGGGCATCCCAATAGCAAGACTGCAATAGAGACCATAGTAGGCAAGGTGTCTTTAAATAAAAAGCAGACACATTTTCAAGATTGCACATTATCATTGTCAACTGCAGAAGAAGATGTAAATAGGAATAACAAACATAGTTTGAAGTGCCTGTGTGCAGATGCCGGAAGCCTGGGAAATGGGATGGGAGAGTTAGGTTTTCAGAAATGCCATCATGGAGGCCCAGACCAAATATATTCCATATATTAAAAAGGGAGGAAGGAAGATCAACTGACAGTTGGCATGGTTGGAGGATGAGGTGAGTGAGGCTATCGGAGCTAAAGGAAAATCCTTCAAAATATGGAAGAAGGATCTGACTGAAAATAATGGGAAACAGTATGGGGAATGTCAAGTCGAATACAAGGCACTGATAAGGAAGGCAAAGAGACTTTGAAGACAGGATTGTGTTGGAGGCAAAAACACACATAGTGAAAGCATTTTTAGTTATATTGAAAGCAGGAAGCCGGCAAGGGAATCAGTTGGACTGCTAGATGGCAGAGGGGTAGGGGGGGCATCCGGATGGCAGATGACGTTTAATGTGAGAAAGTGAAAAGTGATGCGTGTGGGAAAGAGGAGCCAGAACGATAGCTATGTGATGCGATGTTTCATATCAGGAGTCACCAACCAGGAAAAGGATCTAGGTTTCATCGTTGATGATACGTACAGACCCTCTGCTCAGTGTTCGGCGGTGGCAGAGAAGGCAAATAGAAAGTTAGGTAATATTAAGAAAGGAATGGAAAACAAAAATGAGGATGTTATAATGCCTTTTTATCTCTCCATGGTGCGACAACACCTTGAGTACTGTGTGCAATTCTGGTCGCTGTGTCTCAGGGGAGATATAGAGGGGCATAATTGAACGAAAACGTCTATCTCCATGGGCGTTTATCTCCGAGAACGGGTCCATGAAGGGGCGGACCGAACCGTATTTTCGAAAAAAAATAGACGTCCATGCTTTATTCGACAATTTGTGAGCTGGGCGTTTTTGTTTTTCAGCGATAATAGAAAATGAAAGCGCCCAGCTCAAAAATGAATAAATCCAAGGCATTTGTTCGTGGGAGGGGCCAGGAGTCGTAGTGCACTGGTCCCCCTCACATGCCAGGACACCAACTGGGCACCCTAGGGGGCACTTTTACAAAAAAAAAAAAGGTAAAAGAGCTCCCAGGTGCATAGCACCCTTCCCTTGTGTGTTGAGCCCCCCAAATCCCCCTCAAAACCCACTGCCCACAAGGGGGGCACCTACATGTGGGTACAGTGGGTTTGGGGGGGTTGGATGACTAAGCATTAAGCAGCACAATTATAACAGGTAGGGGGGGATGGGCCTGGGTCCACCTGCCTGAAGTCCACTGCGCCCCCTAACAACTGCTCCAGGGACCTGCATACTGCTGCCAGGGAGGTGGGTATGACATTTGAGGGTGAAAATAAAAAGTTGTGAAACATCATTTTTTGTGGTGGGAGGGGGTTAGTGACCACTGGGGGAGTCAGGGGAGGTCATCCCCGATTCCCTCTGGTGGTAATCTGGTCATTTAGGGCACTTTTGGGGGCCTTATTCGTGAAAAAACAGGGTCCAGGAAAAGTGCCCTAAATTCTAGCTACAAACGCATACTTTTTTTCCATTATCGGTGAAAGGCGCCCATCTCTGTTCGGGTGATAACCACGCCCCAGTCCCGCCTTCACCACACCTCTGACACGCCCCCGTCAACTTTGTACGCTTCCGAGATGGAGTGCAGTTGAAAACGTCCAAGTTCGGCTTTCAATTATACCGCGTTATTCATTTTTTATTTATTTATTTATTGTATTTGTACCCCACATTTTCCCACCTTTTTGCAGGCTCAATGTGGCTTACAGAGTATGGAAATGAAAACGTCGTTACATGATTTGAAAGAACAAAAACAGTCAATCATAAGCTGAGGTGAAAGAGGAATTCAGATGGAAAGGTGTTAGGTAAGGTCGTGTGAGAGGTGTCTTAGGTGTACTTGGGTAGTTTAAGGAATGATTTGTTTCATTGAGGGTGACTTTTGTAGGCTCTGTTGAAGAGATGTGTTTTCAGAGCTTTGCGAAAGCTTGTTAGATTGGTTATGGTTTTCAGGGCCATGGGTAGTGCGTTCCAATATTGTGTGCTTTTGTACGCAAAGGTAGTAGCATACGCCTGTTTGTATTTCTTTCCTTTACAGCTGGGGAAGTTCAGGTTGAGGAATTTGCGGGCCAATCTTTTGGCATTCCTATCTTTTGGGAGATAAACGCCTATCTCCCGATTTAGGTCGCAATATAGGCGTTTTTGTCTTTCGATTATAAGCTGGATGGTGGAATTAGAGAGGTTACAGAGAAAGGTGATGGAAATGAGGTATATAGAATAATGAGTGGAGTGGAACAGGTAGATGTGAATCGCTTGTTTACTCTTTCCAAAAATACTAGGACTAGGAGGCATGCAATGAAACTACAAAGTAGTAAATTTTAAAATATCGGAGAAAATATTTATTCACTCAGTGTGTAATTAGACTCTGGAATTCGTTGCCAGAGAATGTAGTAAAAGCAGTTAGCCTAGTGGGGTTTAAAAAAGAAAGGTCCATAAGCCATCTGGGAAAATCCACTGCTTATTTCTAGGTTTAAGTAGCATAAAATGTACTGTTTTGGGATCTTGCCAGGTACTTGTGACCTGGCTTGACCACTGTTGAGGACAGGATACTGGGCTTGATGGACCTTCTGTCTACCCCAGTATGGCAACACTTATGTTCTTATGTCCTGAGGAAAAACAAAAGTCACCAGCAGAGTCTCTCAATGCACCACCTCTGAATCAGATTTTTTGCGTAATGCTGTTAAGGCTAAACTGTCCTGGGATATTTCTTCCAAGTCCAAATTTGGAGCTGTTCCAGAGGATTGTACCTGAACTACAGAAGCCTTCGATTTAGAGGTGCAGGACTCTTTAACAAAAAATATAAAGTTTCACTAGAGGCGCACTGGGGAAAAATCTGAGCAAAAAGGTGGGTGTCGAGTGCTTACAATCGGGCTAAGTGCAGGTTCATTCTCAGCTGGACTCACATGAATGTTTCCATAAATTAGCTTGTAAGAAAATCCCATTCCATAAAGGGTTTCTTCCATTTTGCGCTTCGGAGAGAGAGAAAATCCTCACTTCAATGGGACTCTGGTCAATTCTGGTCACCGCATCTCAAGAAAGATATAGTAGAATTGGAAAAGGTGCAGCGAAGGGCAACTAAAATGATAGCGGGCATGGGACGACTTCCCTATGAAGAAAGACTAAGGAGGCTAGGGCTTTTCAGCTTGGAGAAGAGACAGCTGAGGGGAGACATGATAGAGATATATAAAATAATGAGTGGAATGGAACAGGTGGATGTGAAACATCTGTTCACGCTTTCCAAAAATACTAGGACTAGGGGGGATGCGATGAAACTACAGTGTAGTAAATTTAAAACAAATCGGAGAAATTTTTTCTTCACCCAACGCATAATTAAACTCTGGAATTCGTTGCCGGAGAACATGGTGAAGGCGGTTAGCTTAGCAGAGTTTAAAAAGGGGTTAGACAGTTTCCTAAAGGACAAGTCCATAAACCACTACTAAATGGACTTGGGAAAAATCCAAAATTCCAGGAATAACATGTATAGAATGTTTGTACGTTTGGGAAGCTCGCCAGGTGCCCTTGGCCTGGATTGGCCAGTGTCATGGACAGGATGCTGGGCTCGATGGACCCTTGGTCTTTTCCCAGTGTGGCATTACTTATGTACTTTTTATATCTGCATATCTAAGTGAAGTATCACAGCAGCCACACCACTTTAAATTCTGCTTTGACATGTTTGATCGTTGTACATATTCTTACCTGGACTTCCTGAACTACTGCATTTTGCAAAATTCTAGATCATGCCTTGGCCTTCAGTCATCTTAATGGCAGTAACATCCAGCTGTGGCCTGGAAACAGACCGAGATCTTCTGTGTTTTCTTCTATGGCATTTCATGTGATAAAAACTGTCTTTGCTGGGCTGTCTTGACATAACTGTCAGTAGACTGCCAACTCCCTGCCTGAGCAGCAGGCTTGACCGCCTGTCATTCAGAACTCTCTGGACAGGAAGACCAGTGTCCAAATTCCCCCCAAGATGAACAGTCCCAGTCCTGGCTACCATTCTTCGCCTGACAGCTTGAGTGGGTCATTACTTCATCAGACCACATTCTCTTTTACCACTTGGGGCTGTGTGTCACTCTTCAGGGGAGAGAATTAAAGCCTTTGTCAAGGTGTATTTCTCTTGTCTCATTTGAACACCTCTTCACCATTTGATATTAAGAAACAAAAGGAAAAATACAAATTGATAAGGCTATTCCCCCAGGCAGAGTTTTCAAGCTACCCAAGGCAACTTCTGCAATCTTAAAGATCAGGGACGTAGCTGCTATGGGGCCACGGGGGCCTGGGCCCCCATACATTTGGCCCTGGACCCCCCTACCAACGCCCCTCTCAACCCCCCCCCCCCCGCCAACCCGCCGTCGCCGTCTGTACCTTTGCTGGCGGGGGACCCCAATCCCCGCCAGCCGAAGTCTTCTTCCTGCGTTCGGTTTCTTCTGAGTCTGACGTCCTGCTGCACATACAACGTGCAGCACGTCAGACTCACAGAAACAGAACGAAGCTTTGCGCCGGAAAAAAGAGGACCTTGCTGGCTGATCTGCAAGGCTTCGTTCTGTTTCTGTGTGTCTGATGTCCTGCACGTTGTACGTGCAGCAGGACGTCAGACTCAGAAGAAACCAAACGCAGGAAGAAGACCTCTGCTGGCGGGGGGTTGGGTTCCCCGCCAGCAAAGGTACAGACGGCGACGGATGGCGGGCGAGCAGGTCGAGAGGGGAGGATCAAACTTGTTGGAGGTGGTGCTGGCGGTGGCAGGGGGTGTCAGCAATGGTGTGGGGGGGGGGTGTTGGCGATGGTGGCAAGGGGGTTGGCGGCACCGGAGGAGGCACTAAAATGTGCCCCTCACCTTGGCTCTGGCCCCCCCTACTGCTGAAGTCCAGATACGCCCCTGGTAAAGATCCTTCAATTTTCTGTTCAAAAATTAGCATCACTGAACACAGGGCTGCTCATTCCTATAACCTATTTTGAACAGGCTGATTTTTTTTCTGTCCTTTTACTCAATTCCATTTGCCCTTTCATATTCCCTGCCTAAGTAGCTAAAGAATTCAAAGGCACTGGAAAACGTAATTATAGCAATTTGCATACTAAATGATATGTGTCTTAAATTCAATACAAGAAGAGAGAATACATCTTCAGGCAGAAATCGGCAGTGAATCCCACAGCTAAGATTCAACAGTGATTACGCATTCTTCATCTTGAAGAATCATTAGGTTATTGAAGACTAGTAAGGAAGACCCGTTTCAAATTGCAATGAAACGGGCGCTAGCAAGGCTCCCCTCCGTCCCTTTGTGTCTCCGTGTGTCGCCGGCCCCCCTGCAGCCTCCGTGCGAATGTGTGACCCTGGCCGTTTTGGCACGCCCCCCCGTGTGCTCCGCCCTCGACGTCATCGCGTTTGGACGCAAGGGCGGAGCAGAGGTCCAGTGCGGTACAACGTTGGAGCTGAGAATGTGCTCCGCCCTCAACGTCATAACGTTTGAGGCGAGGGCGGGGTCCACAGACTGTGATTTTCTGTGGCTTCAGAGCTTCGAACTTACGAACCTGGCTTCAGTGACGTCAGTGCAAAGAGAACGTTGAGGGTGAGTTTTATATATATATAGTTGCTGTTTGGAGTTACTGTCATAGCAAAATGTAGATGCATTTGTGATGACACGATGAACAAATCCCAGTTCTGGAAAGCTAGAGATGAATTAATATAAACAATTGTAATATATGTATACATGCACAAAAACAGCTCGACACAGGCCGTGTTTCGCCCAACAGGGCTGCTTCAGGGGCTACAAAAGAAATAATACAATGAATAAAAGAATAACATATATATGGTTTGTTGTATACATGTACATCTTGTTAAAATTAATATAATCAAAAGACATTTATAAATAAATAAGTCTAATTGATATACAAAAACATATGTAAGTTAAAAGACTAGTCAAAAATATGTATATGCACATATATAAATATATTCAGATATATATGAGTGTATATATAAAAATATATCATTAGGTTATTGAAGTTGCTGTTTGGAGTTACTGTCATAGCAAAATGTAGATGCATTTGTGATGACACGATGAACAAATCCCAGTTCTGGAAAGCTAGAGGTAGATGCATTGCATTACTCCAATTAAATCACCTGCAGTTTGTTTGTTGACACTTGGAATTCTTTTTATAGATGTGCCGTAGCCAGAAAAAATTAACACCTGCTTGTGTTTCTGTCATCAAAGCTACAATGAACAAACGGAAAGAATCACAAAAGGGCCTCCAGAACTGGAACAATGGTACAATCGTTAATGAAATTGACCCAACACGGGCCGTGTTTCGGCACTCAACAGCACCTGCCTCAGGGGTCGAGATAAATATTCCTTAACAAAAAAATGTTTGCAGTTTCAATCTGGTTGTACCTAACGCTTCCAAGATCCGTGATGAGGTTCCGAAAAACCGTTAAGGAATCTTAAGTAAATTGTCCCGGACACTTCCAGAAAGCCTCGGTAAAGGTTTTTCGGAACCTCATCGTTATGAAGAGGTTCACCCAAGGTGGTGTACAGTAGATACAGTTTAACATCAAATGTATAATTTTATTTACAACATAACAATAGTAAAATGTACAAGTATAAATGTAAATACAATGAAAGAGGAAACTTGAAAACAGCAAATTCAAACCTAATAATAAGACGACCATGAAACAGGATCAGAAACATTTAACAGCACTGACATTGAAATAACAGAAACATAACAAATGCAAGCATATTAGCGATGGAATATCCAATAAGCACACAATTAGAACATTCAAATAACATTGCCATGATACTAAGGCTTTTCTACAATATAGCTTACCATATAGCTAAGAGGCCAAATGCAGATATATAGATGGGGACAAGATGTGTGGTACAGAGAGGGGCATAATCGAACGGCGCCGGCCAAATAGATGGCCGGCCATCTTTGGGGCCGGCTCTGCAAAAGGGCGGAGCCAATCGTATTTTCGAAATACGGTTGGAGCCGGCTAAATCGATCGCCGGGTTTAGAGGAGATGGCCGGCTTCGTTTTTCAGCCATAATGGAAACCGGGCCCGGCCATCTCAAACCCGGCGAAATGCAAGGCATTTGGTCATGGGAGGAGCCAGCATTTGTAGTGCACTGGTCCAACCTCACATGCCAGGACACCAACCGGGCACACTTACTTTGGGTCCTGAGCCCCCCAAATCCCCCCAAAACCCACTCCCCACAACTCTACACCATTACCATAGCCTTAAGGGGTGAAGGGGGGCACTTAGTTGTGGGTACAGTGGGTTTTGGGGGGGAGGGTTTGGAGGGCTCAACATTAACCACCACAAGTGGAACAGGTAGGGGGGGATGGGCCTGGGTCCACCTGCCTGAAGTGCACTGCACCCACTAAATACTGCTCCAGGGACTTGCATACTGCTGTCAGGGAGCTGGGTATGACATTTCAGGCTGGCATACAGGCATACTTTTTTGGGGGGGTTAGAGGGGGTTGGTGACCACTGGGGGAGCAAGGGGAGGTGATCCCCGATTCCCTCCGGTGGTCATCTGGTCAATTGGGGCACTTTTTTGTGACTTGGTCCTAAAAATAAATGGACCAAGTCCAGCCAACAAAATGCTCGTCCGAGCCGGCCATCTTTTTTCCATTATCGGGCGAAGCCGGCCATCTCGTAACCACACCTCCGCCCCCACACTGCCCCCCCCCCCCCGTCCCGCCTTCTGTACTCTCCCTTGAAGGTTGGCCGGCTCTGCGACGAAAAGCAGTTGGCTCCGGCCAAAATCGGCTTTCGATTATACCGATTTGGCCGGGATCAGGAGATCGCCGGCCATCTCCCGATTTGTGTCGGAAGATGGCCGGCGATCTCTTTCGAAAATAAGCTCGAGTCAGTTGGGATAAATAAATGGGTGACTAAATTAAAGGCAAGTGGCTCTTATTGCTTCCGTGCGGTAAGACTTAGAGGGTCTTTCACTAAGGCGCGCTCACGTTTTTAGCGCAAGCTAAAATTGTGGGTGCGCTAAATGTTAGAGACGCCAATGCATTCCTATGGGTGTCTCTAACGTTTAGCGCATCCACAATTTTAAAGTGTGCTAAAAACTTGAGCGCACTTCAGTAAAAGATGCCCTTAATTTGCTGAATACGCTTTTCTTGATCTGTATTGGAAGGGGGGAATTCAAGGTTCAGTGAATGTCTCCTTAACTGACTTCAGATGGACTTTTACAGTAAAGAGAACTAAAGTTGTATTCGTTTCTAACTACTTTTAACTTTTTTTTAGCAATGGTTCCCTCTTCTGATGTGGGAGCTCGGGCTTCATTTTTATGTTACACAGATAGAGAGCAACATATAAGGACCGATGTGCTAAAATGTATTAAAGCTTAACATTGTATTAACCTCGTGTAATATATATACACAAGCCGTTAAGCCCATTAAAACAGGCAAGATTTTTTAATTCTGAAATGTAATTTAAAAGTTGATGAACGTAATTGTGAGTTGATGTCTATAGTACACTTTTATATGCTACTAGTAAAAGAGGCCCGTTTCTGGAGCAAATGAAACGGGCGCTAGCAAGGTTTTCCTCCCCAACACCCCCCCCCTTCTCCCTCCCTCCCTCCCTATCTACCTACCGACCCCTTCGTCGTTCTGATGCCATTGCTCCGCACCTCCTGAACGCACCGTACGCCATTGCTCCGCCCTTGGTGTGTGACGCCATTGCTCCGCCCTCGACATCATCACGTTTGACGCGAGGGCGGGGCCCCGAGACTTGGCGATTTCGGTGGCTTCACCACCACGAACCCTTCGAACCCGTCTTGAAGGAAGTGACGGAAGTGACGGAAGTGACGTCAGTGTCTTCAGAATGTTAAGGGTGATTTTTATTATATAAGATGTTCTTTGTGTAAACAGCATTAGATCCTTCAGTTAATTTACCTTGTTCTAATGTCTCTTTAACTAAAACTTTTACATCTGAAGCGGTAGCGTGTGCGGGTGGGTCCGCTTAGGTCGGGTCCGGTGCAGCGGCGTTTGTCCAGCAACCCTCCTCTCTCCCCTGCCCCCCCCCCCTGTGCAGCAACCCTCCTCTCTCCCTTGCCCTTCCCCCATGTCCAGCAACCGTCCTTGCTGCCGCTCCCTCCTTCCTCCATGCCGGGCCCCCTGCAGTGACATCGCATCGATCTGCAGCGCTTTAACACGTAGGCGAGAGACACTGTCGTGTCAGTGCAGGGGGCCCGGCACAGAGGGGGGCGGGGGCGGCTTCATGGAGGGTTTTGCAGCGACCTCGTGGGGGTGTAGGTGTGGGAGCGGCAGCGTAGTTATTGGGCCCTTCACGGAGGGGTGCGGCAGCGGCAACGTCGTGGAGGGGGTGGAGGTAGGTGCTCCAGCGGATGCGACCTCGGAGAGGGTGTTGGAAGGGTGCAGCGCTTGCGGCGTTGACCTCGTGGGGTTGGAGGGGTGGTAGCGGTGGCGTAGTGGGTGTAATGATGCATGCACAGAACAGCTGCAATGTTCGGTCACAGCTCATTTATTAGAGAGATTAGTCTGCATTAGTGCAGCGTCCATGTGGATTGAGGCAGTAAAATTGTTAATTTCTTTTAATATTAAAATGAGATTAGTGCAAAAATGTAACTATACCAATCCAAAACTTAGTTCTTGTTGTTTTTTTAATTAGCCTCTGGGCCCTAACCAAGAGAGGATCTAACATAGTAACATAGTAGATGACGGCAGAAAAAGACCTGCATGGTCCATCCAATCTGCCCAAGACAAACTCATATGTGTATACCTTACCTTGAATTTGTACCTGTCCTTTTCAAGGCACAGACCGTATAAGTCTGCCCAGCAGTATTTCCCGCCTCCCAACCACCAGTCCCGCCTCCCATCACCGGCTCTGGTATAGACCGTATAAGTCTGCCCTCCCCTATCCTCGCCTCCCAACCACCAACCCCTCTTCCCCCCACCTGCTCCGCCACCCAATTTCAGCTAAGCTTCTGAGGATCCATTCCTTCTGCACAGGATTCCTCTATGCATATCCCACGCATGTTTGAACTCTGTTACCGTTTTCATCTCCACCACCTCTCGCGGGGCTCCACTATTTTTCTGCATGCAGTCAAGTAGTACCCTTCCCATCAACCTCCTTCCTGCTCTGCCCCATCTGAAATAGTACACAGCCGGTCGTGGCAGAAAGGCGTCATCCCATCTGGTGTCCAGCTAATGCTAGAATTGAAATACCCCTAACACCCACTAAGGGTTAAACCTGTGCTGCTAAGACTCTGCTCCTTCACTGGCAACCATCCAACCTGGCAAGTTTCTGTTTTGCTTCTAAGCAAGTAACTCTGTCCTACGTCTTCATTGTTACTGGTCTACTTGTGGTAGAACCTCTAGTTCATTTTGTCCAACCTACTCCTCACCGGCCTCCCACTTAGCCATCTATCCCCCCCCCCCCCCCCCCCTTCAATCTGTCCAGAACTCTGCTGCACGTCTTATATTCCGCCAGAACCGATATACTCATATCACCCCTCTCCTCAGGTCACTTCACTGGCTTCCAATCAGATACCGCATTCAGTTCAAGCTTCTCCTTCTTACCTACAAATACACTCAGTCTGCTGCCCTCACTACCTCTCTACCCTCATCTCCCCTTACGTTCCCGCCCGAAACCTCCGTTCACAGGACAAATCCCTCCTCTCAGTACCCTTCTCCACCACCACCAACTCCAGGCACGGCTCATTCTGCCTCGCCTCACCCTATGCCTGGAACAACCTTCCTGAGCCCTTACACCAAGCCCCCTCCCTACCCATCTTCGTCTTTGCTCAAAGCCCACCTCTTCAATACTGCCTTCGGCACCTAACTCTCACCTCTCAGGAAATCCAGACTGCCCCAATTTGACTACCCCTATCGGACTGACTGTTCACTTGTCCTTTAGATTGTAAGCTCTTTGAGCAGGGACTGTCCTTTATGTTAAATTGTACAGCGCTGCGTAACCCTAGTAGCGCTTTAGAAATGTTAAATAGTAGTAGTAGTAGTAGTTTAAGAATTCCAGCTTCTCCTACATAAGCATGCACAGGGCCGTGCCTAGGGTCTCTGGCGCCCCCCTGCAGACCATCAGTTGGCACCCCCTGCAGATTATCAGTTGGTGCGCGCATGCGCGCGCCCCCCCCCCCCAGACCTGCTTGGCTCCAAGGAGCGTGGAAGAGCTGGGCGATGCCAAAGAGCCGAGCGCTGCTCCCCCAAGCTGCCGTCTGGGGCGCGATGGAGGAAATGGCTGGGTTTGGCCTGCAAAGGAGGCTCTGAGCATACTTCTCATTCACCCTGAGCCTCCTCCGCTCCATCCCCGATTCCCCGGCGCTTTAAATTTACCTCTCTCCGCCTCCGGCTCAGACGTCTGCGCAGCGTCAGTGAAAGCGTTGCCTGTCTGACGTCTCTCCACCAGCCTTCCCTTCGCTCGTTCCCTCTGTGTTCCGCCTTCTTCTGATGTCATTTCCTTGAGGGCGGGACACAGAGGGAACGAACGAGCGAAGGGAAGGCTGGTGAAGAGATGTCAGACAGGCAGCGCTTTCACTGATGCTGTGCAGACGTCGTGATGAAAACCTCCCTTCACCTGTGTAATTGCCTGTGGTTTATCTTATACTTATAAAACTAGTAACCAGTGCTATTAATATAGTAAACAAATCCACTCGCACTTATCTTGTAATCCGTGGAAGCTCTTTCTTAAAATATCCAAAAAAAAAGTTCCATAGCCTTCCCTTGATAAATACGCCCCACACCGCGGGTTTCAAAGCATTTCGTCAGGGACTTGGGTTTCAAGGCATTTCACATGCAGCGTTGTCCTCCTGCTGCTGACTCAGGAGGACAAGGGAAGGCTATGGTAAATACAAAAAAAGATTTTTTTTTTCCCTTTTCTTTTATTGGTAACCTGTGCTTGAATTAGTGTTAAACAATATTTTGAAGAGTGGCAATTTGGAGTCCTGGTTGGGATATTTTTGTACAATACGAAATAGAACATTTTAATTGACAGTGAAGGGTATAAGCAAAGATGGAACATATAGAGGGGCATAATCGAACGAAAACGTCTATCTCCATGGACGTTTATCTCCGAGAACGGGTCCGTGAAGGGGCGGACCGAACCGTATTTTGGGAAAAAATAGACGTCCATGTTTTATTCGACAATTTGTGAGCTGGGCGTTTTGTTTTTCAGCGATAATGGAAAATGAAAGCGCCCAGCTCAAAAAACGAATAAATCCAAGGCATTTGTTCGTGGGAGGGGCCAGGAGTCGTAGTGCACTGATCCCCCTCACATGCCAGGACACCAACCGGGCACCCTAGGGGGCACTTTTACAAAAACAAAAAAAAGGTAAAAGAGCTCCTAGGTGCATAGCACCCTTCCCTTGTGTGTTGAGCCCCCCAAATCCCCCTCAAAACCCACCACCCACAAGTCTACACCATTACTATAGCCCTAAGGGGTGAATGGGGGCACCTACATGTGGATACAGTGGGTTTGGGGGGGCGGTGTGGAGGGCTCCCATTTACCAGCACAAGTGTAACAGGTGGGGGGGGATGGGCCTGGGTCTACCTGCCTGACGTCCACTGCACCCCCTAATAACTGCTCCAGTGACCTGCATACTGCTGCCAGGGAGGTGGGTATGACATTTGAGGGTGAACATAAAAAGTTGTGAAACGGCATATTTTTGTGGTGGGAGGGGGTTTGTGACCACTGGGGGAGTCAGGGGAGGTCATCCCCAACTCCCTCCAGTGGTCATCTGGTCATTTAGGGCACTTTTTGGGGCCCTATTCGTGGAAAAACAGGGTCCAGGAAAAGTGCCCTAAATTCTCGCTAAAAACGCATATTTATTTTCCATTATCGGCGAAAGGCACCTATCTCTGATCGGCCGATAACCACGCCCCAGTTCCGCCTTCACCACGCCTTTGACACACCCCCATCAACTTTGTCCGCATCCGCGACGGAGTGCAGTTGAAAACATCCAAATTCGGCTTTCGATTATACCGCTTTATTCGTTTTTGTGAGATAAACGTCTATCTCACGATTTGGGTCGCAATATAGGCGTTTTTCTTTTTCAATTATAAGCTGGATAGATAGGTAAGAGAGTAAGGCGATTAATTGAAAGAAAGTTGCCTGTGAGGTCAGAGAGATGGTCAAGTATTATCTCAGCTAGGGTAGGAGTAGATAAAGATGTCCTGCTGCAGTATGTGCAGCCCATGTCACTCCTTTTGTGTGTGTGTGTGTGTGTGTGAGAATGATTTGGATGCCTCATCAGTGACGTTCCTACTGGGGCTGACACCCGGGGCGGATCGCCGATGCGCCCCGCCCCCCGAAACAGCGCGACGCCCCCCCCCCCCGGCAAAAAAATCCCAATCCAACAGCGAACCCCCTCCCCGGGTGCACGCCGCTGGGGGGGGGCGCACGCCTGCCGGCTCTTCGTTTTCATGCTCCCTCTGCCCCAGAACAGGAAGTAACCTGTTCCGGGGCAGAGGGAGCATGAAAACGAAGAGCCCACAGGTGCACGGCACCCCCCCCCAGCGGCGTGCACCCGGGGCGGACCGCCCCCCCCCCCTTGGTACGCCACTGGGCCTCATTGTTCTTGATATTTACCATGTTCTAAGTCTGATTTCTGTGGCAGGTTTAGGCTTACCTGCTTCCTGTTTTTCAAGAGCTTTTTGCCTTAGGCGCTGAGTTAGGGATCCAGTTACAAACTGAGGATCAATGTAATCAACAAACCATTGCACTTAAGGTTTGGGAATTTGTTGACAGGTCTTAATTTTTAGCCAAAAAGGAAGTGGTGGGGGAGGAGGTGGGCAGCCAGGGGTAGGAGCAACAGATGGAGGGTTGGATTAAGAAGTGTGACAGCTCATCCCCTTCCCTATGGATTTCCTGGAAACAAGGGGCTGGAACAGAACACCTGAGCCGCTCTGGAGTCTGAAAAGTAGTAGTGGAACTGTTCCATTCCAGTTTATTCTAGAAATTCAACCCTTCGGGGAGGTGTGGTGGATTGGTGAGGCGGGATTTACCTTCACTGGGTCCCTGTTGGCTTTGTCTCATTGATCCGTGCTTCTGAATATGCTCTGTAGTTTTGTTCTTGGTGATGGTCTCTGCCATTTTACCCGGCGTCGGACTCGCCGGTCTGTGATTCCCCGGATCTCCTCTGGAACCTTTTTAAAAAATCAACTCCGCAACACATCAATACCAAAGATCATACTGGACATTATCAAACCCTCCCTATCTTTAACCCTACGTGCCTGAATCTTATCTTCCCTATTCCACCCTAACATCTAATTGTATTTGTTCCCTACCGGACTTGGCGAATGCCTTTACTACTATGTAAGCCACATTGAGCCTGCAAATAGGTGGGAAAATGTGGGATACAAATGTAACAAATAAATAAATAAATAAATAAAACTAGCCCATTCTTTCCTTCACCCACACACAATTGCAATAGTGTGAGTCTATAGAGTTTCAAATGATGACATTTTGTCCGTTAATCACAGCTTCAAATGTATACACTAATTTTTAGCATTCATAAACAGCAAACTCTGGGGCTCTTTTACTCAGCCGCGTAAGCGTCTACACGTGCACAACGCTCGCCAAAACGGAGTTACCGCATGGCTACCGCGCGGCTCTTGCGGTAATTTCATTTTCGGTGAACATCCGATACGCGCGGCCGAAAAATTATTTTTATTTTCTGTCGTGCGTATCGGACGCGCGCCCAGTTACCGCGTGAGACTTTACTGCTAGGTCAATGGCGGTAAGGTTGCAGACCCAAAATGGACGCGTGGCAATTTTCATTTTGCCTCACGTCCATTTTCAGTAAAAAAATTTTAGAAGGCGTTTTTTCCAGGTGCGTTGAAAAATGATTCTGTGCGCGCCCAAAACCCGTGCCTACACTACCACAGACCATTTTTCAGGGCAGCTTAGTAAAAGGACCCCTCTATGTATTTACTACCATCCTTTTTACCTTCCTCACTGTGCATTATACATACTGTCTTCCATAGTGATTTAGTGAAACTGCTGCTTTTCACTCTGCTTCCCCATTAGCAATATTAACTTTTCCTCACCCCTCCACTATTAGATCTGAGACTTTTCACAGTTGGTTACTAACCAAAATTAGCTGGGAAGAAAAGCATCAAACATATAAACGGCGAGTGACCATACTCACTCGCAAATGCGCAGTAGAGACCTTCTCTGCCCCGCCCCCACGTCAATACGTGATGACGGGGGGGCGGAACACAGAGGGTCTGTACTGCGCATTGCTGAGGGAGGGACACCGCCGTCTAACGCTCCCCCCACCCGAGTCGCCGCCACCACCCACCTTCTACCCGGTCGGGCCCTCGCTCCACTATTGAAACAGCGAGGGTCCGGGAACGCAGCACTGAGCTCTGCTGAGCTGCCGACATCGCCCTTCCTTCTTCTTCTCTGCCTCTGTCCCGCCCTCGACGACGTTACGTCACACGAGGGTGGGACAGGCAGAGAAGAAGAACGAAGGCCGACGTCGGCAGCTCAGCAGAGCTCAGTGCTGCGTTCCCGGACCCTCGCTGTTTCAATAGCGGAGCGAGGGCCCGGCCGGGTGGAAGGTGGGTGGTGACGGCTCGGTGGGGGGGCGCGAACTCGGAGGGGGAGGGGCAGCGGCGAACTCGGCGGTGGGGGCGGGCCTTTCAACCCCCCCTTCCTATAATAGCCCGTTTTTACGGGCTCAAAGTCTAGTCTTTTTACAAAGAGGAGGTTTCCTGAATTTGAAACAGCCTGCTTCATAAATATAAAAGCAGCCTTCAAGACTCTGTCTAGGCCACAGAGATTTGAGGCAGGGGCGTAGCCAGACTTCGGCGGGAGGGGGGTGCAGAGCCTGAGGTGAGGGGGCACATTTTAGCCCCCCCCCCCGGCGTCGCAGACCCCCCCTGCTGCTGCCACCACCAACTTTGATCCCCCCTCCCGACGCCAACCCTTTTGACCCCCCCTTCCTGGGTACCTTTGCTGGCGGGGGTTGGGGTCCCCCGCCAGCCGAAGTCCTCTTCTCTGGCACGGCTGCATCGCTGGCTGATCTGCAAGACTTCGTTCTGTTTCTGTGAGTCTGACGTCCTGCATGTTGTACGTGCAGGACGTCAGACTCAAAGAAACAAAACAAAGCCTTGCAGATCAGCAACGCGGCCGCGCCGGAGAAGAGGACCTCGGCTGGCGGGGGTTGGGGTCCCCCACCAGCAAAGGTACCCAACGGCGATGGCAGCGGGTTGGCGGCGGGAGAGGGGTCGAGAGGGTCATTGGCAGGATGTCAGACTCACAGAAACAGAACAAAGCCATGCAGATCAGCAACGCGGCCGCGCTGGAGAAGAGGACCTCGGCTGGCGGGGGTTGGGGTCCACCGCCAGCAAAGGTACCCAACGGCGATGGCAGCGGGATGGCAGTGGGAGGGGGGTCGAGAGGGTCATTGGCAGGATGTCAGACTCACAGAAACAGAATGAAGCCATGCAGATCAGCAACGCGGCTGCGCCGGAGAAGAGGACCTCAGCTGGCGGGGGTTGGGGTCCCCCACCAGCAAAGGTACTCGACGGTGATGGCGGGTTGGCGGTGGGAGGGGGGTCTAGAGGGTCGTTGGCAGGGGGGGCCAGGGCCAAATCTACGGGTGCCCATGCCCCCGTGGCCCCACGTAGCTACGCCACTGATTTGAGGAGAGTTCCATCTTTGTGAATTGCATAACCAGGAGTAAAATTTGTGGCACTGCTTATTAGTGGCTGGCTGTTTTTATACTTAATAAGACTCATGCGACATATCAGCTGTACAATTTATTGACTTTCCAGCCTAGTGTGAGAAATTTATATCTGAGGCACTCATCTTGTCTATGGGTTGTGATACTTAAGCCCTCCTTCCACAAAAGAGAAGGCTTAAGCAAAGTTGCAGCTGACTTAAAGTCAAATCCAGTGCTGCTTCTGTTCTGTTCTATACTATTAGGGGTCCTTTTACAAAGGCGGGTAAGGGTCTACACGTATGCAACGTGCGTCAAATCGGCATTACCGCCCAGCTAGCACGTGCACCTGGCAGTAATTCTGAGTTTGGTGAATGCTGAAAACCCGCACTAGATGGTTACCGCGTGGGTAACACGTGAGCCTTTACCGCTAAGTCGATAAGAATGTAAGAACATAAGAGTAGCCATACTGGGTCAGATCAATGGTCCATCTAGCCCAGTATCCTGTTTTCCAAACAGTGGCCAAGCCAGGTCACAAGTATTTGGAAGAAACCCAATCATGTTCCATGTATAAGCCCAAAGAATAGCAAGATTCTGGAATCTTAAAGAGTGACAAGATTCCATGCAGAATCTCAAAGAGTAGCAACATTCTATGTAGAACCCCAAAGAATAGCAAGATTCTGGAATCTTAAAGAGTGACAAGATTCCATGCAGAATCTCAAAGAGTAGCAACATTCCATGTAGAACCCCAAAGAACAGCAAGATTCTGGAATCTTAAAGAGTGACAAGATTCCATGCAGAACCTCAAAGAGTAGCAACATTCCATGTAGAACCCCAAAGAATAGCAAGATTCTGGAATCTTAAGGAGTGACAAAATTCCATGCAGAATCTCAAAGAGTAGCAACATTCCATGTAGAACCCCAAAGCAGTGGCGTAGCCAAGGGTGGGCTGGGGTGGGCACAGGCCCACCCACTTTAGGTTCAGGCCCACCAAGTAGCAGCACACCTATAATGTGGCTGGCAGGGACCCCAAGCCCCACCAGCCAAAAACTCCCAACAACTGTTTGCTGCTGGTGAAAATCTGCTATTTAAAAGGTATATGGGGGAGAGGGGATGTTTGAAAGACCATATGGCATGCAGGCGAGAGAAGGAGAAACCAAATCACCTGTAGGACAAGGTGGAGTTCTACCCACCCACCTTGGGTCCAGGCCCACCCAAACTTGAGTGTCTGGCTACGCCCCTGCCCCAAAGAATAGCAAGATTCTGGAATCTTAAAGAGTGACAAGATTCCATGCAGAATCTCAAAGAGTAGCAACATTCTATGTAGAACCCCAAAGAATAGCAAGATTCTGGAATCTTAAAGCGTGACAAGATTCCATGCAGAATCTCAGAGTAGCAACAGTTCAAACTAGAAATCCCAGGGCAAGCAGTTGCTTCCCATGTCTGCCTCAATAGCAGACTGGACTTTTACGCAAACCGCTGTTACCACATCCTTCGGCAAAAAGTTCCAGAGCTTAACTATTCGATGAGTGAAAAAAAAATATTTCCTCCTATTTATTTCCATGTAACTTCCTCGAGTGTCCCCTAGTCTTTCTGCTTTTGGAATGACTAAAAAATCGATTTACTTCTACTCATTCTACACCACTCAGGATGCTGTAGACCTCAATCATATTTCCCCTCATCCGTCTCTTTTCCAAGCTGAAGAGCCCTAACCTCTTTAGCCTTTCCTCATACAAGAGGAGTTCCATCCCCTTTATCATTCTGGTCACTTTTCTAATTCTGCCATATCTTTTTTGAGATACGGTGACCAGAACTGAATGCAGTACTCAAGATGCGGACGCACCATAGAGCGAAACAAAAGCATTAAAGTGTTTTCGGTCTTATTCACCATCCCTTTCCTAATAATTCTTTCCATCCTGTTTGCTTTTTTGGCCACCGCCGCACACTGGCGTTAAGGGCTCAGGCCGTGATTAGAAGCGCACTGGTTTTCATTTTGACGCACATTCATTTCCCTGCCCAACCCCCCCTTTTTTTCCAGATGCGGTGGAGAAATGGTCCAGCGTGCCTCCAATACATGCTCCCACACTACCTCAGACCACTTTTTGACGTGCCTTTATAAAAGGGTCCCTTAATTTGTAGTCTGCCCAATCCCTTCTGGGTACTTAAACAATAAGAACTATATGAATGTTGAGAATTACAGATTAGGTTCTGATACAATTTAATATCACAAAGACAAAAAGTAAGATTTTTACAACATTACCTACTCCTTAAATATTTATGAAATAGAAAAGTTTTCACATGAAAAAGGATATAAAAAAAATGAAGACTGTTGTTGAATCTGTAATGGAAGTTTGTTCCAGATTTTGCTGGCTTGAAACATAAAAGAACTGTCCAACATTTCTTTAAAATGAATACCTGTGATTGATGGGAAGATCGGTATTTAAACAATTCAGAGAAAATATCTCCACTCAATGTGTAATTACACTCTGGAATTCATTGCCAGAGATGCGGTAAAAGTGGTTAGCATAGCGGGGTTCAAAAAAAGGTTTGAACAAGTTCCGAAAAGAAAAGTCCATAAGCCATTATTAAGGTGGACTTGATAAAATCCACGGCTTATTCCTGGGATAAACAGCATACAATCTGTGTTACTCTTCCGGGATCTTGCCAGGTACTTGGGACCTGGATTGGCCACTGTTGGAAAGAGGATACTGGGCTTGTGGAACCTTTGGTCTGTAGCAGTATTGCTAGTTAGCTAAGGCGGTATAGCAAATTTCATTCAATTCCTATGGGCTTCCTCTCATTTGCCACGTGGGAATCGCTAGCGCGGCTTTGTGAAAGAAGCCCTGTGTTAATTAACTAAAAGCCATTTACACCTCTGCTACAATTAAGTAGTTCCTCGGCAAAGGTAGCAACCATTTTATTTCTTGTGTCCTCTTTTATTTGTCTCCGTGAATATGGTAACCCTATGCAAGGTGTCTGTATGCATGTGGAGAGGTGTATGTGTATGCATGGGTGTATGCAAGGTGTGTATGTGCATCTGGTGAGATGTATCCAATCCTCGGGACATACCTATGCCCTCAGTTTCTCAGGATACCACAATGAATACGCATGGGATAAATTTGCTTACAGTGGAGGTAGTGCATGCATAATTATCTCATGCATATTCATTGTGGATATCCTGCAAACCTGATTGGATAGGCGAGTCCCAAGGACTGGGTTGAGAACCCCTGGTCTCACCTCCAGCGTTCTAAAACCTGGCCGCCTGTGTCCATAACTTTCTGGGTCTCCAAAGCCTCAGCTGACGTCACAACGCATTACGCCGATGGCGTAATGTGTCGTGACGTCAGCTGAGGCTTTGGAGGCCCAGAAAGTTACGGACACAGGCGGCCAGGTACGCGATGGCGGCTGCGGAGGTTTGGCAGCGGGAAGGCGGGCTCGAGAGGGTCGCCACAGGGGGGGGGGCAGGAACTCCAAGGGGGGGTTCCAATTCAGAGGGAGGAAGGCAGGGAGGTGGGCTCTGGAACTCGGAGCGGGGCAGGGGGGAAAGCGATGGAGGGGTCTGGAACTGGGGGAGGGGGGAACCTTGCTAGCGCCCGTTTCCTTCCTGCCTGAAACGGGCCTTTTCTACTAGTAGGTATATGTATGCAGGGATTTGCAAGAGGGTCTATGGCATGTTGTGCGGAGGTGGAACAAAGACCCCAAAATGACCCCAACCATTTTTTTAAATGTGCACATCCCTCCTCCTTTTAATTATTAAAAAAAAATCTCCATCAGTACTGTTCTAAATGAACAGTGCAAAAAAAAAACAAAAAAAAAACAAACCCCCTTTTCCTGTGAACAAACATGAGTGGTGATTATTCCTTTAAAAGTTCTAAGTAATGATTGCACATGGCTGTCCCCAGAGCCTGTCCCTCATTACACAGTGTGACTCACCAGATCAGACTACTGTCATTAGAAACCAGTGTTTAAATGGCAATAGGCAACCACAGGGCTCCCGTTACTCAGGTCAATGTAATTACACTCTGCATGACAGACACCATACCATTTGGGCATTGCCTTTGCCATCAGCAAATGACACCTTAGTGTTAATGGGCTGGTAATTAAGAGCTGGCGCAGACTAGCACATTTTTTGGTCTCAGGACTGGGGCTACCATATGTTCCAGCAAATGTAATTTTAATAGTCTTTACTTACTCCCCTTTCAGGATTGTAGCAAAAAGAAAGCTATTTGTGTTTTGTTTGTTGCAAGGACAATCGGCTTAGAAATGGAATCCAGCGTCTTTCACCGAATGACGCTTTTACAGGCCGATGATCAGAATTCCCAGGGTAAAGCCAACAGCGCAGAACCCATAGCACTAGGACAGTGCAGAAAACTAGCTCGCCGACGCTCAAAGGAAATAGTATTCCAATTATATGCTTGCTGTAAAAAGCGAAAGGAAGGGGAAACGTGATTGGTGCATGCGCAGAAGAGTTTTGCATTAAACTCAGGTCTTGTGCACATGCGCCAGGCAAAGCTGAAAGTAAAGCACACATTTGTGCTTGTTATCTGTGCTTTTAAATATAAGCTTTTCAAGTTATTTTATTTGGAAGGCTTATATTTATTTATTTAGATTTTGCTCACACCTTTTTCAGTAGTAGCTCAAGGTGAGTTCCATTCAGGTACACTGGGTATTTCTCTGTCCCAGGAGGGCTCACAATCTAAGTTTGTACCTGAGGCAATGGAGGGTTAAGTGACTTGCCCAGAGTCACAAGGAGCTGCCTGTGCCTGAAGTGGGAATTAACTCAGTTCCTCAGGACCAAAGTCCACCGCCCTAACCACTAAGCCACTCCTCTGAGCATTGGGCAGGAGTAGGACATGACCTCATTAACATCCATTTTAACATTTGCATGCTATCTGCGCTAACTTTTGGCACGCACATTGTCTCCTGCGCCAGAGCCCTCGGAGCATTCTGCGCTCACTAATGCCTGCGCTAGTCCGGCAATAACTGTCTCTATTTCATACCCAGGTCAGAAGCCAGATTGACATAGGTCTAGCCAATTACTTTCAATTAGCCAGTCGTTGAGTTGACTGCAGACTGTCCATTCTATAAGTATTGCCAGGAAAGGAATCTTAGAGACTGCTTAGAGACAAGCTTGTTCTTGTCCAGTGAGCTCTTTTTTCCAGTAGGGGGGCGCACCACGGCTCTTTTTAGTGATAGTCCCCAAGCTCTATGAGAAGCTTGGGGGCTTTCACTGCTCCATTTGAGTTTAAATTGAAAGGTCCTGCAGTTTTCTCACTCAGGACTATTTTGGTAAGCCATAACTGATTTGAGACAGGATTTGTTACCACAATTTAAATGACTAACTGCTAATGTCCAGGAATATTCCAAGAAGATAATTTGGAAGCACATGTCTCTCAGTTAATTTTCTATGGAGGGACTGGCACCAGAGTTCAGTCTAAACAGAGTTTCAATGACAATAAGTGTAAAGAAACAGTCCTGCTTATAATCGAAAGAGAAAAACGCCTATATTGCGACCCAAATCGGGAGATAGACGTTTATCTCCCAAAAACGAATAAATCGGTATAATCGAAAGCCGATTTTGGACGTTTTCAACTGCACTCCGTCGCGGATGCGGACAAAGTTGATGGGGGCATGTAAGAGGTGTGGCGAAGGCGGAACTGGGGCGTGGTTATCGGCCGAACAGAGATGGGCGCATTTCACTGATAACGGAAAAAAAGTATGCGTTTTTAGCTAGAATTTAGGCTCATTTCTGTACACATGATATTAGTTGGTAATGTAATTTAGGGGCCCTTGTAATAAACTGCAGCACCTTCCTATGAGCTAAGCCCAAATTTAACATGGGGCATTACTCTTACCCTTACTTATGCGGGGATTTTCACTACTCACATGAGCGGCATTCTGGCAGTGATTATCGGCGAAACGTTCTAATTTTGTGCAGTGACTACCTACTGATCAATCGCTTTGAGGATTTGCTGGAGATATGAATCATATGGCAAGTTTTTAGACCCCTGATGCAGGTCAGTATGGCCGAAACACGAGTCTTGTCGGGTCTTCTTTGCTGAAGAATCAATAAAGAGAATTTGGACACCATCTGCGAGAGGTTCCTTCCTTTGGGTCTCCTCTACTGTTTTCACCCACATTCATACAGTCAACACAAGTCTACTTACCGCCTCTTATTTAGGAGGTGCTCCTACATTAACCCTGCGTTGTCCAGTTAGCATGCGATAATCATAATACGCTAGCTGGATAACGCAGGATTACTACTACTACTACTTATCACTTTTATAGCGCTACAAGGCATACGCAGCGCTGTACATCATACACAAAAAGACAGTCCCTACTCAAAGAGCTCACAATCTAAATTGGACAGACAAACAGACAGAACAACTAAGAGGTAAAGGATAAAAGGGTACAGGGCAAGTGAGTATTGGTTAGGAGTTAAAAGCAGCATCAAAGAGGTGGGCTTTCAGCCTGGATTTGAAAACGGCCAAAGACGGGGCTAGACGTACAAGCTCCGGAGGTCTATTCCAGGCGTGAGGTGCAGCGAGATAAAAGAATGGAGTATGGAATTAGCAGTAGAGGAGAAGGGGACAGACAAGAGAGATTTGTTAACAGAACGGAGTGCCCGAGGGGGGACATAGGGAGAGACAAGAGTGGAGAGGTACTGGGGAGCAGCAGAGTGAATACACTTACATGTCAGTAAGAGCAGTTTGAATTGAATGTGGAAACGGATAGGGAGCCAGTGAAGTGACTTGAGGAGAGGCAGGGCCGTGCCTAGGGTTTCCGGCGCCCCCCTGCAGTTGGCCCCGCCGGCGCCCCCCCCCCCCACCGAAAACGATCGCTACACTACCCGCCCTCTTCTCCCCAGATCCTTTTTTTTTGTTTAAATTTACCTCTCCGGCGCGTGACAGCGTAGCGTTAGTGAGGAGGCGGCGCTCCCCCGCCCCGACGTGTCTTCTTCCCTTTGCTCAGTGTCCCGCCTTCTTCTGACGTCATTTCTGATGTCAGAAGAAGGCGGAACCGAGCGAAGGGAAGAGACTGACACGTCGGGGCGGGTGAGCGCCGCCTCCTCACTAACGCTACGCTGCCACGCGCTGGAGAAGTAAATTTAAACAAAAAAAAAAAAGGACAAGGATCTGGGGAGAAGAGGGCGAGGTAAGCATGGTGCGGCGGGGCGCCCCCCAGAGGATGGCGCCCTCCTGCCATGCTTACCTCGCTTACCGTGTCGGCACGGCCCTGAGGAGAGGGCTAATGTGTGCATAGCGATTTTGGTGGAAAATGAGTCGTACAGCAGATTTTTGGACTGATTGAAGAGGAGAGAGATGGCTAAGTGGGAGGCCGGTGAGAAGCAGGTTGCAATAATCTAGGGAAGAGTGTGGATGAGGGTTCTGGTAGAGTGCTCAGAGATGAAGGGACGGATTTTGCTGATGTTAAAGAGAAAGAACCGACAGGTTTTGGCAATCTGCTGAATGTGAGCAGAGAAGGAGAGTGAGGAGTCGAAGATGACCCCAAGGTTACGAGCTGATGAGACGGGGAGAATGAAAGTGCCACCCACAGAAATAGAGAAAGGGGGAAGAGGAGAGGTGGGTTTAGGGGGAAAGATGAGGAGCTCGGTTTTGGCCATGTTAAGTTTCAGATGACGTTGAGACATCCAGGTAGCGATATCAGAAAGACAGGCAGAAACTTTGGTCTGGATGTTAGTTGAGATTTTGGGGGTAGAGATTACCTACTCTCCACCCATGACACGCCCCCTCCAAAAAATATATTTTTAAAAATAAGTAATGTGTGGATTACTGTGCACTAGTAGACAAAATACCAGAAAACACTTTTTGGGCTGGCCTATTCTTGCACGTTAAACCTGCATGAAGGGCTTAACCCAGCGGTTCCCAAACTGTGCACCGCAGTAAACTCTCAAGGGTGCCACGGCGCATCGCTCCCTACTTTCTCCTCCCGCAGGTCCGGCATCTGCCGCTTCCTGCTTCTTCTCCCGCCGCCGCTGCGGTGCTTGCAATTACATTGTCGGGTCGTTCTCAATTCACACAGGCACTGAGGGGACTTCCCTCTGCTGTGTCCGGCCCTCACAACAGGAAGTTGCATCAGAGAGAGCCGGATGCGGCAGACTGGGAAGGTCCCGCAGTGCCTGTGTGAATCACGACGGCCCAAAAATGTAAGCTGCAAGCAACGCAGCAGTGGCGGGGGAAGGAGAAGGAAGTGGCAGTGATCCTGGACCTGCAGGAAGGAAGGAAGCAAGCGATGCTGGATTTAGGGAAGGCAGAAGTGTGCTGGTGTGAGAGGAGGAGGCTGTAGGGAAAAGGAGACCCATGTGGCTGGGGGGGGGGGGGGTGCTGCAAACCGAAAAAAAATTGGGAACCCCTTGCTTAGCCCTTAAATTATATAGAAATAAATAATAAAGACTTATAGGTACTTATGCTGCCTTTACACACTGTGTTTTTTTTCCTGCACATCTTAGTAGGATCCTAGGGTTTTTTTTTATTACATTTGTACCCTGCGCTTTCCCACTCATGGCAGGCTCAATGCGGCTTACATATTGTCTACAGGTACTTATTTGTACCTGGGGCAGTGGAGGGTTAAGTGACTTGCCCAGAGTCACAAGGAGCTGCCTGTGCCTGAAGTGGGAATCAAACTCAGTTCCTCAGGACCAGAGTCCACCACCCTAACCACTAGGCCACTCCTCCACTGTTGCTACTATTTGAGATTCTACATGGAATGTTGCTATTCCACTAGCAACATTCCATGTAGAAGCCGGCCCTTGCAGATCACCAATGTGGCCGCGCAGGCTTCTACATGGATTGTTGCTAGTGGAATAGCAACATTCCATGTAGAATCTCCAATCGTATCTATTTTATTTTTGTTACATTTGTACCCCACGCTTTCCCACTCATTGCAGGCTCAATGCAGCTTACATGGGGCAATGGAGGGTTAAGTGACTTGCCCAGAGTCACAAGGAGCTGCCTGTGCTGTGCCTGAAGTGGGAATTGAACTCAGTTCCTCAGTTCCCCAGGACCAAAGCCCACCACCCTAACCACTAGGCCACTCCTCCACAGTTCTGTTCTCTGGAATACTAACAACTTTTGCAGGAATGGAAAATGGTAATGGAATTCTAACATGTGTGGGATAAACACAAAGGAATCCTGTTTAGAAGGAATGGATCTACGGAATCTTAGCGGAGATTGGGTGGTGATGCCAGTATTTGAAGAATAAAACCGGTGCAAGGCGGACTTCTACGGTCTGTGCCCTGATTGTGACTGAATAGATAGGGACGGGCTGGAGTGTAAATTTTAAGGGGCTTCGATGTTAGCTTCAGAACTTAGTACAAGAACAGTGCTGGGCAGACTTCTACAGTCTGTGCCCTGAGAAAGGCAAGGACAAATCAAACTCGGGTAAAAAGTATCACATACCATGTAATTGAGTTTATCTTGTTGGGCAGACTGGATGGACCGTTCAGGTCTTTATCTGCCATCATTTACTATGTTCTATGTTACTATGCTTACCCCTGTGTAAAGTCTTTGATAAGGGGGTGGGGAGGATGTGTCTACAAACTGATCAACAGAGTGAAGCAAAAGCCATGTTTCTGATAACTGAAAAGGAAATAGCCCAAATTAATTGAAATACACTTTATATCTTCCATCTGGCTTCCAAATGTAAGACAGAAACCCATGAAGCATCTGTATTATCTGGCCATTCAAGGGCTCATCTTCTCCACTGCATGAATGTCAGCAGGAGCTGTGGATCCCTTTCCACCTCAAATAAAATCTTTTCTGAAAACACTTTCAGCATGTCTTGAGCACTACATGATGAAATGAGGGTCAATATCTCCTGCCTCTGGCATTCTGGCTTGGTGCCTCAGGCACACACACACACACACACACACACACACACAAACACAACACAGTTGTAACAGGTGACAGATCAAATTCACTCTGATCATCTAAGTTCTGTGAGAATACTCCTCCCCTCCCAGCCTCAGAGGGAAATTTCCTTTTAACTCAGTCACTCATCATTTGTCTCCATCAGAAGTACTTCTAATTACAACTCAAAGGGCTAAGAAAAACAACCAGGAGCTAAAGATGAAAAAAAAAAAAAAAGTTCCCTGACCTGAAGAAATGGTTTGCTGAGCCCCAACCAAGAGCTTTCTCATATGTCCTGGAGGGTTGGTGACAACCATGCAGGAGAAAAGCAGAAGGTGAGGAAAGGTCTCAGCGGGCAGGACAGGATGGAATGACAAGCTGAAAGAGTATTCTGGAGGCTGGGGTGCAATAGAGACTGAACTGGGAGAGATGGGTATTGACAAGTGCCATAAACAATGGTGAGAAGAGAAGGGGGATGAATAGAAAGGATTTGGCCTGAGGAGTGACAGGCATGTTGGAGGGAAGGCATTTTGGAGCAGGTGGGGCACTCAGCCAGTTGAAAGATGTTCCATCTATAAACATCAGAGGTTTTTTAACACTTTTTGCTTCTAGCTGAGGAACAGAATCTCAAGTCTGGAGTGAACAGCCATCCAGCAGAGCTGCGTCTCTACTACTACTACTTATCATTTCTATAGCGCTACCGGACGTACGCAGCGCTTCACACTTGAACATGGAGAGACAGTCCCTGCTCAATAGAGCTTACAATCTAATTATGACAGACAGACAGGACAAGTAAGGGATAAGGGTTAGGACAGACAGGACATATCAGGGATAGGGGACAGTTAAAGGTTTAGGTTTAGGAGTACTACGGAGGTACTAAGCATTATTTTCCAAAGACACCTTGGGAGTAATATAACAGGATACCTACTACCTAGATTTCAGAAAAAAAAAAAAAAACCCAGAAAACACATCTTTTCAAGGAGGCTTTCCCCCCTTGATCTGCCTAATCCCACACCACCAAACATCACGAAAAGTTCAGAAATGGAAAACAGCAATATTAACCTCTCTCACAATATGCTAATATATCAACCTAAGGGTTTATGGTCCTTCTGTATTATATGCTAGACTTCTATAAATCTAAATTTTGTAACTGCATTTTTAGCAATATCTAAGCCACATTGAACCTGTCATACGGTGGGAAAATGTGGGATACAAATGCAATAAATAAATAAAAGTTTTTAAAAATGCTAATTTGAAGTCTGTTTTATAAAAGCAGTGATGTTGCAGTGTTTACCAAGTTTCCAGTGGATAAGACTTGTCACTTTATTGAGCCTCTCAGTGCTCAAAGGTTCGCGTAGACTGAAATTCTACCATGAACCTAGCGCAGGAAAAATGTCACAGCACACTCAGAGTAATAAGCATGCAAATTAATTCCGCATTAAAATTGTAGCGTTAATTAACTGCTCAGTGCTCTGCACTAACTTTTCTGTCAGTGCCTGAATGCTGATTGGCTCAGACATTGCGAGGAAAGTTGATGTAAAAAAAAAAAAAGCATGCCCCCTTACCCCCAACCCTTTCCCTCATAGAAAAAAAATGCCCCCCCCCCCCCCCCGCCGAGCATTGGCCACCCTTCCCCAAATCTAAAAAAAAAAGACATGTTGGTGGTCCAGGATCCTTCCCAGTTTCCTCACAAAAGCTCTGCTGATCCAGTGGGCCCCTGACCCCCTTAGCATCCCCATCCCCCCCCTAAACTTAGAAAAACCATGAAGGTCTAGTGAGACCCTCTGAGGCATATTTTCAAAGCACTTTGGGAGGCTAAGTTCCATAGGTTTCTATGGAACTTTGGGACGCTAAGTGCTTTGAAAATGAGCTTGTAAGGGAGCTATAATCTTCAAAATGATGGTGCCCTACCCCGCCCGATGCACTGGGCAGGTCCTAACTACCATATAAGGGAGAAGAACAGGACTCTTTTTAATTTAGGGGAGGGGTGCCAAGGGGGTCAGGGGTCCACTGGACCACCAGTGCTTTTTGTTAGTTTAGTAGGAAAAGGTGGGGTCAGGCCAGTGCTAGGGAATGGCATTGTTGGGGAAGCCCTCTGGGGCAGGGTGGTCAGGTTGGTGGGATAGAAGGGATGTCGCTAGACACCTCTTCTCTCAACCAACTCTTCTAACACTGCCCTGGACCTGGCATTAGGTTTACAGTGCTAAATATGCCTGAGAGCCTTTTGGGGGGGAAGGGGGGGATTCCTGTGCTGTTCTTAATGACTGCATTTACAGGGCCTTTTGGACGCCTAGAAATTGTCTGGGTCCTCTAATTGCGATTTATGTTGGCCTTGCAAAAAAACTACTGGAACTTTTGTGCATCTTTTGCTAGAAAGTCCTAACCTAGTCTTATTCTGGTCAAATGTCTGGGATA
This sequence comes from Microcaecilia unicolor, assembly GCF_901765095.1. Lineage (NCBI taxonomy): Eukaryota > Metazoa > Chordata > Amphibia > Gymnophiona > Siphonopidae > Microcaecilia > Microcaecilia unicolor. Next base: position 118,826 of record NW_021963134.1, on the reverse strand, counting down.
AACTGAAAAGGATTTTTGGTTTTCAAGAATCTTTTTTTACCTAAGTATATAATCTGGAAGTCCCCTTGCATTCCATTTTTATTTCCAGAAAACGATAAACTACTGTTTGACTTCTTAGTTTCTGTCGCATTGAAACTAGTAATATTGCATTGGAAAGATCACTCTCAAGCCAATGTTGTCCTTTGGTGGAACTGGATTTTAGTATACAAAAAATATGAGCAATCCGCAATAAACACTATCCCCGGACATAATATTGGTCTTCAGAAATGGAAACCTTTAGACCTTTCTCTCTCATCTACGGCTTCTATGTTTGAATTGTACAGTGCTGCGTAACCCTAGTAGCGCTTTAGAAATGGTTGTTGTTGTTGATAGAACTTTTCTGTTTGAACTCAGCTTTGTGTATTTTATTATATTGTACTATAGTGCATGTTGTTGTTTTTTTCTTTTGTTTGATGTCTCTTTAAAAATCTAATAAAAATTATATATAAAAAAAGTGGTCTGAGGTAGTGGTTTCAGTGCCCCTGCTGAAACCATTAGAGCATTCAGCAACAGGGCAACTCTAGCACTGGCTCCTAGGAACTCTCTAGCATCAGAACTTGTAGCAACTGTAATGTCTATGGTCCTGAAGTTCACAAGTCCGGTGCAAAAGCCAACAGCACAGACCCCTTAGCACAAGAGCAGCGCAGAAACCTAGCTCTCCAATGCTCAAAAGAAATGGTATTAACATGATATGCATGCAAAGAAACTGAAAGCATAGGGGAGGGACATGCCTGGCGCATGCGTAAAAGAGTTTTGCTGTAAATGCAGCTCTTGTGCACATGCCCAGGCACAACCAGAAATGCAAACACGATAATGACCTCTCTTCTGCGCCTGTTAAGTATAAGCTTTTCAAAAATTGTTATCACTCGAGAGGTTCATATTTAAGCATAGAAGAATGGCACTGATGTCTGCTTGCCCATTCAGTTTTTCTCAGATTCACATACATTCGTTGATCGTGACTGAATAGATAGGGATGGGCTGGAGTGTAAATTTGTAAAGGACTTCGACTTTAGCTTCAGAACTGGAACGCCCTACCATCAACGTTAAAAGAGACAGCCGAACACAGTCTGTTCAAGAAATCTCTAAAGGCTTACCTGTGTGATCGTTCTTACTCCACTCCTGCTTGATCCCCTGCATTCCCTCATTCCTCTCCCCTGTTGACCCCCTCTCTTCCCCTCCTCTACCCTCTACTCCATTTTGCATATGTATTATTATATTGTACTCCTCCTACAACGTTGTAAGCCACATAGAGCCTGCCTTGGTGGGATTATGTGGGATATAAATGTTCACAATAAATAAACAAATAAATAAACTTAGTACCAGGGGCATAGCTACTATGGGGCCATGGGGGCCTGGCCCCCATAGATTTGGCCCTGGATCCCCCTGCCGTCGACCCTCTCAACCCCTTCCCGCCGTCAATCCGCTGTCGCCATCTGCTACCTTTGCTGGCGGGGGACCCCAAGCTCCGCCAGCCGAGATCCTCTTCTTCTGGTGCAAGGCTTCATTCTGTTTCTGTGAGTCTGACGTCCTGCACGTTGTACGTGCAGGACGTCAGACTCAGAAACCAAACAAAGGAAGAAGACTTCAGCTGGCGGGGGTTGGGGGTCCCCCGCCAGCAAAGGTAGGCGACGGCAGGCGGGGGCAGGCAGGCGGGGGGGTTGAGAGGGTCATCGGCAGGGGGGTCAAAGTTGTTGTTGGTGGTGGTGCTGATGGCGGCGGGGGGGTGTTGGCAATGGCGACAGAAGGGGGGTCAGCGGCACCGGGGGAGGGGCTAAAATGTGCCCCCTCACCTCAGGCTCTGGACCCCCCTCCCACCGAAGTCTGGCTACGCCCCTGCTTAGTACAAGAATAGTACTGGGCAGACTGCTACGGTCTGTGCCCTGAGAAAGGCAAGGACAAATCAAACTCGGGTATACACATAAAGTATCACATACCATGTAAAATGAGTTTATCTTGTTGGGCAGACTGGATGGACCGTACAGGTCTTTATCTGCCGTCATTTACTAGGTTACTATGTTACTCTTTGGGGTTCTACATGGAATGTTGCTACTAATTGGGATTCTGGAATCTTGTAACTCTTTAGGATTCCAGAATCTTCAGAACTTTGAGTACAAGAACAGTGCTGGGCAGACTTCTACGGTCTGTGCCCTGAGAAAGGCAAGGACAAATCAAACTCGGGTATACATATAAAGTATCACATATCATGTAAAATGAGTTTTATCTTGTTGGGCAGACTGGATGGACCGTACAGGTCTTTATCTGCCGTTATTTACTATGTTACTATGTTCTGACTATTAATGTTTATAGGTTGCATGGGCTTCCTTCTGCTTTTTAACGTATTATAAATGATCTAGAAATGGGAGTAACTAGTGAGATATGGTCAGGATTCATGAGGTTAGGATTGCCAATGGTCTGGCTTTTTTTTTTTTCAGAAGCCAACATGATTTTGCATTAATGTCTAGAAAATACAAGGTAGAAGGTCTGCAGTTCTTTACCCCCCCCCCCCCCCTCTCCCCATATGAGTGAGCCACAGAAACTGTAGGTAGGATCCAGCCAATGGGTAGGCAGTGGCATGGGAGGACTGGAAGGCAGCTTTAGTCACAGGATGGGAGGAGGTGATTTGGAGGAAGATTCTGTGCTATATAAGTAAAGTTTTTCCATGTGGTGTGGCGGGGAACGGGGCTGGAACAGAAACGAACCACCTCCAAAATATACCCCAATACTTTTTTTTATGGGAGAAGCAGTTCCAACAGCTGCAGTATATAGACCTTTCAGACTGCCTTTGCCTCTCATCAACTCTCCTGATCACAGATACACAAAAATCACACTCATATATGCAACCGTACACATGCATACATATCAACACACAAACATTTATACACATGCACACCCTAACACCCTTCCCTCCCCAATACACACGCACACATGGTCACATGCATTTCCATGCAGAGGGATCGGAAAGAATTCCATGAGCCTTGCTCTGCATGCTTTCCCCACTTGTTTTTACAGGTGACATTTTCTTGCTCCCTAACAAGTAAAGTATTAGATACTTAACTTAAACCCAACTTGGTGAACAGCTCAAAACACTGCAGCCAGGTTCATCTACAAAACCTCTCGTTTTGAAAGTGCCTCCCCTTTATTAATCAAATGACACTGTCTTCCCATCAAAGCGAGAGTCACCTTCAAATTATGTACCTTTAGCTTTCAAACCCTAAACGGCACAGCTCCAGACTATATGGTACCATTAATAAACGTACCTCAAAGAAACAGTAAATATGAGGCAAGAAATGATCTCAGACTACACCTCCCAAATTGCAAAAAAAGTGATCTACGAAACTGCCCACTCTGCAGACTTCAATTACCTAGGAACCAAATGGTAGAAACTCCTTAGCACCCAAAATAAGAAATATACAGGAACATAAATCAGATGAGTCTGTGAACCAGCATTCTTTCAGGTATGGCTTGAAAAAAGTGATCTAGAAATACAAAAAATTCAGTTTTCTCTAGGACATGGTGGTTTATTAATACTCTGTGCTAAGAATGGAATATAGCACAGCTACTAACTACCCTCTCTAGTCTTGAAGCTGCTCCAACCCCCTTCCTGCTCCTTTTGGGTCATTAAATGGTTTCATTTTTTTTTGGAATGTGTTATTATCTCCCTAACATGTCTTCCGTCCATTCACAAATGAACATTTATGATTGGTAGCTGAACGTTTTCTGTAACACTTTCCTTGGTTTCAAGGGCAGACTGGATGGACGTACAGGTCTTTATCTGCCGTCATTTACTATGTTACTCTTTGGGGTTCTACATGGGTGGTTTTTAGTATTTTCCGGAAGTTTAGGTGGTCGTTTTCAAGGCTTTTAGTAGCGCTTTCCACAGTTGTGTGCTTATGTAGGAAAAGCTGGATGCGTAGGTAGATTTGTATTTAAGTCCTTTGCAGCTTGGGTAGTGTATGAATTTCGAATTCAACAATACCAGATTGCAGGATTAGAACCCTAAAAGTATTATCTTAAGTTAAAACGTAATGCCAAGAAGGGCAGAGTGATGCACTTGGGGTGCAGAAATCCAAAGGATATGTATCAGATAGATTGATAAGCAGAGCTCAGGAAAGGGACCTTGGATTGATGGTGTTTGAAGATTTCATTGTGGCAAGCTGGTGGCCACGGCCAGAAAGATGCTAGGCTGCATATAGAGGGGTATAACCAGCAGAAGAAAGAAGATGTTGATGCCTTTGTACAAGTCATTGGTGATGACCCACTTGGCGTACTTTGTTCAGTTTTAGAGGCCGTATCTTGCTAAGGATGTAAAAAGACGAAGTGATTCAGAGAAAAGCAATGAAACTCAAAAGCAATGAAACTCAAAGAACGCATCACGTTCAAACTCTGTACCTTGGTCCATAAAATCATCCATGGTGATGCCCCAGCCTACATGTCAGACCTAATAGAACTACCACCCAGAAATGCAAAAAAAATCCTCCCGCACATTCCTCAATCTTCATCCTCCCAAATGTAAAGGCTTGAAATACAAATCAGTGCATTCACCAACCTTTTCCTATACAAGCACACAGCTCTGGAACTCACTGCCACGTAACCTGAAATCGGTCTACGAAATGACCAATTTCCGCAAACTCCTGAAAACTTATCTCTTCGACAAAATATATCATAAAGAACAACACGAGTAACTCTACCTTAAGTTACCCAGGAATGTTCTTTAATGTCTTCTGCTTTCACATTATCATGCACCTAATGTCTATGGCTTTAACACTATCATGTATTCTACCATCATGTAACCAAAACTTCTGCTAAAACAAATGTATACTCTTTTCTATTTCTAATACTATGTATTTCACCATCATGTACCCAAAACTCGCTGTAAAACCAAATGTACATTCTTTTCTATTTCCAGTATCCACGATGAATTGTAAGCCACATTGAGCCTGCAAAAAGGTGGGATAATGTGGGATACAAATTTAATAATAATAATAATAATAACTAGTATGGGGTATGAGTCACCGAGGAGAGACTTGAGGACCTGAACATGTATGTCCTGGAGGAAAAGAGAGATATGATATAGATTTTCAACTATTTGAAAGGTATTAATCTACAAGCAAACCTTTTCCAGAGATTTGGAGCTGGTACAACTAGAAGATGTGAATTGAGGTTGCAGGGGGCCAACTCAGGAATAATGTCAGGAAATGCTTTTTCATGGACAGGGTGTTAGATACCTGGAATGCCCTTTTGTGGGATGTGGTGGAGATGAAAACGGTAGTGGAATTCAATAATGCATTTGATAAAAGAAAGGAATCTTGTATAGAAGGCATGGAACCAAACTAGCTTAGCAGTGATTAGATGGCAACCAAAGACTCTTATCCACGGATCACAGTTCCTTTTATTGATCCCTTGCCTTGCTTCTGGAGGCTGGGATCCCCCCCATCTCCACCCACTGGGCCAGTTTTGCCTGCCCCCAATACCATTGTGACCCCTAGGAGATCCTCCTACCTCCTTCTTGGCAACAGAGGCATTCTCCTGGGGAGGGGTCACACTAGTATTCCAGCCATGACTCTGACCCGCCCATGCCCCTTCCATTGCCATTCCATAGAAGTTAGACACAGTGGCCCCAATATTCAGACCACGGGATATAGTTGGGCTGTCTCACACGGTCTGTGCTGGACCCACATATTCAATGCCGGGCCTTTTCCGATGATTGGCATTGACTATCTGGGTTTTTTTTTCAGCCGGTTTGAAGTTAACTGGCTACGTCAATATTCAGACATAGCTGGTTATATTTAAATCGGCCAAAGATAAACTAAGGTTTGACATGGCCAAATATGACCGCCAAACCTGGTTTAAAACTCAGTGGATAGCCGGTTATATCGCGTGATATAACTGATTATCCACCAGTCACTAACCGTGGATATTCAGTGGAGGATAGCCAGTTATCTTCTGCTGAATAGTCGGTTCAACGCTATATAACCGGTTAGCATCCGTTCTGACCAGTTAAATAGCACTAAATATTGAGTGGAGTGTTTATAGAATATTTCATAAGACATTTCTCTTTGTAACTATTAAATGGGTCCATTAGTGCTTATTGAGGCCAATTAATATTTTATTTAGATGTGCTCACACCTTTTTCAGTAGTAGCTCAAGGTGAGTTACATTCAGGTACTCTGGATATTTCTCTGTCCCAGGAGAGCTCACAATCTAAGTTTGTACCTGAGGCAATGGAGGGTTAAGTGACTTGCCCAAGATCACAAGAAGAAGCAGTGGGATTTGAACTGGCCACCTCTGGATTGCAAGACCAGTGCTCTAACCACTAGGCCACTCCTCCACTCCTTAGCACAAGTGGACCAATTTAGTTACATGCAAAAATGAAGTCCGCACACATAATTCCATGCTTTATTTTAGGCACCATTTATAGAATCTGGGGGAACATGGGCTTCTTTGGTTTGATCACTGCACAGTGGCACTTGATTTTGGGTTGTCCTCTGTGCTAGAAACAGAAGCTTGCTACTGTTCTTGACTAATTGAAAATGTAGCGCTTCAAAGACTGCGACAGTCTATTAGCATATACCAGCCAATATATTCCAATAATCACAACAAAAGTGGCAAGCATTTGTGGAAGACTCCACACGTCAACTGTTTTTCCTCTGAGACATTCTGATAGCTGTTTAAATCCTACCAGTTTTCATAACCTAATTGTACATCAGCACAATTGGGTTTGTTGCAGACTTCTTTCACTGCTTGTCATGGGCAGAACTCTTCGGTTCTTCATGAATAACCAAATAAAGAAGGAAGAGATGTGACTAACGACAAGCGAGCTTTTATTTTCCCCAAAGTTAGTGTCTAATTGGGTGTCTGCATAAGCTGAAACATTCCAAACAATGTCTAGGCCTCACATCCACAGTTTTACTGATTTGCAGTGCAAGACGGTAAGGGCATTACTTCTGTTATACTCACTGACATCTTAAACTCAATTAGAGGAAGCAGGGAATGTGTTGGATGGAAAGGAAAGGGGGAAAGAGAACATCCATCAGAAGCCTACTGTGGACACCACTAATAATAAACATTTGCCTTTTTCCATAGGGTTTGATTGGCCCTCAGTTCCTTACATTCTTGCAGCTTTATGACTTCACGTGCAACTTTCTTTAAATTAGTTGTCTTGTATTAAAATGTGTTGTTATGCATTGTATTGACATTGCAAGTAGCATATAACTCTCATACAAATCAAAACTGAATAGAGTATTAAGAATTAGAAACTATAAAAAAAAAATCAATACTCTAAATTTCAGTGGTAGGTTTGGCACTTCTTTCAATTATTTGTATAATTATAAAAAATAGCCTCAGAAGCCCAGACTATCTTTAGAATAGAACACCAACTGTAGTGACTAACATCATAGGCTCCTCCACCTTCCGAAAACACCTACAGAATAAAAACTTCCAGAAAACGTTTAAAAGCTGGAAGAAAAAGTCTGTAGTAAAAAACGGAAGAAGGGGTGATAACTTTTTAATAATTTCTTGATTAAAGTGCCCAAATCCCAAACTTGATACAATATTATCGGAATTGAAAAACTCATATAAGTGATGATATATAAAGTCAAGACTTAAGAGCAAAAGACTCCCACCTTTTTAAAAATCAACCCTTAAGTAGAAAATGGTATATCTGATATTGCTCTCAGCTGTAAGGGATTAAAATACAAATTAGCACATGCAACCAGTTTTTCTTACATATGTACGCAGCTGTGGAATACACTTCCAACCCACTTGAGAACGATCACCGAATTAAGTCATTTCCGCAAATCTCTGAAAACTCATCTCTTTAACAGAGCCTACTACGAAAACCCATAACCAACTATTATGCAACATCTACTCACTTACTCAGAATGTATCTTTCTATAACTATCTAACCAAATCCTCCTGTTTCCTTGATTTCTTTGTAACACCAATTGTATTCTCTACCCTGGGATGGCGATGCCATAACAGGTCTTTGTAAGCCACATTGAGCCTGCAAATAGGTGGGAAAATGTGGGATACAAGTGCAATAAATAAATAAATAAAATAAATAAAATAAATAAATAAATATAATCAATAGTGTATTGTGTAACCTTTATTTAAATCTTGGTTAAATTGAATCTATAACTTGCTCAATATAGCATCTATTAAGTCTAAGCATTACTTAGCTTTAGATGAATATATATATATCATGCTGATTCCACTACATCCACTAGCAACGTTGACTATGAGGAATCCAAATGTTCTGGTCTTTTAATTATCTTCGATCCCCAAACCGGATCTGTATAACTACTCCCAAAGAGTAGTCTTCCAAAATTATCTCTCGTTTTTTCTTTAAATAAATCATTTGATTATTCAGGAAATAGCTTTCGATTTCTTGACAGTAAAGGGACCCATTTGTTTTGCTGCTTCTTCAGGAGAAATGTAACATGACAAGTATCTGTTTTTCATTGCAATCCTCGCGAACACATGGCTCAAAATGGCGATTGTTTAAATAGGACGCCTTCAGGATTAACTCCTCCTCAAAATCGACGTGCTCTCCTCTGACATCCAATCAAATGAGACAAATTTTTATAATGATGCTTAAGAAAGAATGACTCCTCCCGATTGTGACGTCAACTCGTATGTCTACCAATAATTAGATGTTATCAAAAGAACGCTTCCCATTCTAATGGTCCATTTAGCCCTTTTGGAATCATTGTTTGAAGATAATAAATCCACCTCTGTTCTTTCTGATGTAAAACTCGAGAAATATTTTGAACGAAAGTACAAATCTTGAAGGCAATGCGTTCTTTAATAGGTAACCAGTGCAGTTTTTCACGAAGTAGGCAGTTTTTAGGCACTAGGATATCGACTAAGCATATTCTATATACCGCACCTAAGTCTAGGTGCTGCTTATAGCATACGTTTAGGCCGAAATGTTTTCCACACGGATTTTTTTAGGCACCACATATAGATTCTGGCCCTAACTGGGCCTTTTCAGTGGCCCTATCCAGTTAAGTAATGCTGAAAATGCCCAGTTAGTCCCAGTCAGGTGATTTATATAGCCAGGAGCCTCTCCTGACAATTTAAATCATTTATTTATTTATTTATCACATTTGTACCCCACATTTTCCAACCTATTTGCAGGCTCAATGTGGCTTACATCAAACCGTAGAGGCAATCGCCAATCTGGTAAATATACAAATACAATGTAGCGTAGTGATCAGGGAGCATCAAAAGAACAGGGTATACAGGGGAAAAGGAGGGAAGGTTAAGAGTGCCCAAGATGGTCCATTAATTTGCTGTGTTGCAGGATGTAGGGACGTATGTTGGGTCCTTGGGGTAGGCCTATCCGAATAAGCTGGTCTTGAGTGATTTCCTGAAATTAAGATGATTGTGAATAGTTTTTACAGCTTTTGGAAGCGCATTCCATAGTTGAGTACTAATAAAGGAGAAGGTGGAAGCATAAGTGGATTTATATTTGAGGCCGTTGCAGCTAAGGTAATGAAGGTTTAAGTATGAACGGGACGATCTGGATGTATTCCTGGAAGGTAGGTTAATTAAGTTGGTCCTGTATCCTGGGGCTTCTCCGTAAAGAATTTTGTGGACTAGGGTACAGATAAGTTTTGATAAGCATATTGGCCCCACATCATCATCAATCCAAGTGCAAAGGGCCCATGTGTTCAAAATGCTCAATATTTATAACCATACTAAACATCTTTGGAAAATAACATTCAAAAGAAGTATAGCTTCATGACTCTTCTAGCATTCCAACAGGGTTCCTGCAAAACAGTATAATCATGTTTCGATAGCACTGCATCAGGATGTGGAGAATTTCCTGAGTTAATTCAATCGCCCAACAGCAGCATTTTCCAATAGTTTCTATTGCCCACAATTCCTTTACACAGCTTATAACCCCTGTGAAGAAAGTAGCGATAGCGTTATTTTCAACCTGTAGAATGCATCATTACATCACAGTTCAAATAACATAGTAACATAGTAGATGACGGCAGAAAAAGACCTGCACGGTCCATCCAGTCTGCCCAACAAGATAACTCATATTTGCTGCCTTTTGTGTATACCCTACTTTGATTTGTACCAATGCTCTTCAGGGCACAGACTGTATAAGTCTGCCCCGCACTATCCCCGCCTCCCAACCACCAGCCCCACCTCCCAACCACCGGCTCTGGCACAGACCGTACAAGTCTGTCCAGCACTATCCCCGCCTCCCAACCACCAGTCCCGCTTCCCACCACCGGCTCTGGCACAGACCGTATAAGTCTGCCCAGCCCTATCCCCGCCTCCCAACCACCAGCCCCACCTCCTGATCTTGACTAAGCTCCTGAGGATCCATTCCTTCGGCACAGGATTCCTTTATGCTTATCCCACGCATGTTTGAATTCCGTTACCGTTTTCATTTCCACCACCTCCCGCGGGAGGGCATTCCAAGCATCCACTACTCTCTCCATGAAAAAATACTTCCTGACATTTTTCTTGAGTCTGCCCCCCAAGAAAAATGTCAGGAAGTATTTTTTCACGGAGAGAGTAGTGGATGCTTGGAATGCCCTCCCGCGGGAGGTGGTGGAAATGAAAATACACCAGTCACAAGGGTTACCATTCTACAACAATATTTAGTCCAAAAGGATATATTTCCTATCAAGATACTATTTGGAATGGCACCCAAATAGATGACATGATTTAGCTACTTGGGTTCCAAATGGTGGAACTCAATACCAAAAGCTATAAGAAGCATCACAAATCTCCTTCAATTCAGGAAAGAAATAAAAACCTATCTCTTAAAAAAATTCTACAACTAACTACAAAAGCCATTGCCGCCTTTTCCTCTACAAATCTACCTCTTCAAAAACTATGGCAGATACAAATCAAGTAACAAAAAATGATATCCTTGCAAAATACTGATGTCCTCAAAAAATTAATATTAATATTAATAGGAGGAAAAAACCTCAAATTGTAAGGGAACACTCTATCGTCGAAAACATCAACATTAAGGAGGTCCCTTCACTTCTCATGGGTAAAAAACCTCCTTTATTGTCTCAAAGAAATTTTCCTCTTTTTTTAAATATTAGCTCATACTCTACTTGAGACAGCCCTCCGTCTATTTATAGTACGGAATGATGCACTTATCTTATTGAATCTGCAGTCAGCTCAAGACCCACCACGGCCCGACTTTGGCCACAGTTTCGAATCCTTCCTCAGGGTCCGTGGTGTCTGACTGGAAAAATATAGTGCTTTCTTCACAGCTAGCTCACGCTAGGTCAGGTATACACAAAAAGTAGCACATATGAGTTTATCTTGTTGGGCAGACTAGATGGACTGTGCAGGTCTTTTTCTGCTGTCATCTACTAGGTTACTATATTTCTGTATGTTGAAGGTGATTCGCTCCTTAATTGGAAGCCAATGCAGTCTCTCTCGAAGAGGTTTGGCACTATTGAATTTGGATATTTTGAATATTGGGCCCAAAGAATTTTTACCGTCAGAGACTGTTTTGGTCTAAGATCTGTTATTTGTCTGCCAGTCTTGCTGATATGGGTTAATGCACACATGTAAGTGAATTGGCCCGTTATAAAAAAAAAATTGAGGTCACAAGTGACACATGCATTAGCCTTTGTTAACGACAGCTCAGGTTATTACATGTTTATGATAGTAAAGGACAAAAAAAAAAAGACTGAAATTATTTTAGAAAAAGCTGATGATTTTCTACTTTGTATCGCTTCCTTTATTTATTTTACAGTAATTGCCTTGGTACTCCTGACAACCTCATACATTAGCAAACCACACAGACATAGCCTACTGATGCTTAAATGCATGCTCTCGGCGTCTGTTTTTCAGATTATCCATGATAAATATTCATCAGCTTTATTTACATATATATGACCAAAGGAAAGGGCAGAAAGCTAGACCCGTGTAGCCCTCAAGGACCAGAGTTGATCATCGCTGCTGTGTATGCATCATGCACCAGTTTTCAAGTATAAGAATGTGCCCAGATTTGGTTCAAATGTTTTCTAGCAAGCCTTTTGTTCATATTTGTATTTTTGCTATCAGGTAGCGGTGCTTCTGCCTAAACCTTTGCAGATGAATTTGCTTGTGCAGTTCTGAAACGGTGTCTCTTTTACATAAGGGTTCACTAACCTACGTTGTTGGGCACGGAAAAACCATCCACAGAAAACCAAACCTTTGATGCTTTGGAATTTTTATTTTACACCTGTTTATTCCAGCACTTTCCATCAAAAGTTCCAGACTGATGCTGGCATTTTGGCACCCCATGCCTGTCTCACAGATGTTCAGATATTGCTCAAATAAATTATGCTAAACGTGATCTGTGAGATGATCCCTTGAGACAGGCAATGGGGAGCTGAAACGCCAGCGTCAGGATTGTTTAGCAATAGCCTGAGTTGCATTCCGACGTTGTTCAACTCCTGTGGATATGTTGTGACTTTTGTGGAGAGAAGTAAACAGTGCTGGAGTAAAGTGAAGTGAAATGTATCTGCTCAGATCGGCTCCAGATAAGTGCTTTTTGGTTTTGTGCCTAGTTATTAGGTTTGAGATATCATTTTTACACTTTAAATGAGAGGTAAATGATTATTCTGCTGACCTTAGCTCTACTGATGGAACACATCCACAGTTGCTGGTTGATATACCTCTCAATCACTATATATGAACAGGGCTGCCGAGGGGGGGGGGGGAATTTTCCAGGACCCGACATCCAAGGGGGGCCTGCCTGGTGCTAGCATTGCTCTCCTGTTCCTGTGTGCGGCAGCGCCACGGACCACAGAACTTCCTTCCTGCCGCGTCCAAACAGCCTCTTTGGACGCGGCAGGAAGGAAGGAACGGCTCCGCTCTGTGGCGCTGCCGCGCACAGGAACAGGAGAGCCATGCTAACACCGGGCCCTGGGGAAGTTTGTCACACACAGTGATAGGAGCAGGACAAGTAAGCTAGGTGGGCCTGGAGGGGGAGGCTGGCCTGGGGGCTGTACTTGCCCCAGGCCAGGCTTTGTCTCTTTGCGTCCCTGTATATGAAAGCTTTTTTCATAGTTTTTCAAGCATTCTGAGAGGCCCTTTTACTAAAGGGTTGCGGCATGGCAATGGGATTGCCGCACGGCAACCTGGAACTATTGCCAGCCCAACGCGGGTGCCGGCAGTAGTTCCACCCCAGTGCGCGCAATTTACGGAGTTAGCAGAAATATTTTATAAATATTTCCATGAGGTGGGGGGGGGGGGCGTCCCGGTGGTAATCGGGCAGCGTCATGCACTGACCGGTAAGCGTGGGAGCCCTTACCGCCATCTCAAGGGGGGGCGGTAAGTGCTCCCCCTGAAATGGCCACACTGCAAGTGCGAACTTACCGCACAATCATTTCATTTTTTGGCCTTTTTACCCAGTGCAGTAAAAGGGCCCCTAAATTTGGTGTTGTCTCAGGAACAGCAAAAGAAAACTCTTCCACTTACAGATAGTTTGCGAAGTAACACGAAACCCAACAGATAACCTACGCGGAGCCTATGTAGCAAAACTTCAATAAAATAACATGCTAATCTCAGGATACAAATAGCAAAACTATGGGGTCCTTTTACTAAGCGGCGATAAGCAGTAACGCAAATGCACTACTGTGAGGCACGCCTAGGCGCCTGGTGATAGTTCAGGCATCTGCACATGCTTTCCCTGCATTAAAAAAATAGTTTGTATTTTATAGCACCAGGGGCGTGTGTAGGGGCAGAGAGTAGGCATGCCCAGTGTTAATGTCAGACCTGTGAGTTCTTGTACCAAGCAGAGCGCTGCCGAGCCCGGTACTCTGACCAGGTTCTGCTTGGCGGCCGGACAACCCCGGGTTTCACCTGCCCTGACCACTGTTCCCCAGAGGTTGAGCCCCTAGGTGCGGGCGGCCTGCAGGGCTTACGAGATGGAGCAGGAAGCGGGGTGATGAACGTTACGGTCAGACAGGCAACAGGCAGGAGAGTGATCCAGGTACAGGCACAGTCAGTAGGCAGGCAGTAGGTCAAGAGAGTAATCCAGGTACAGGCAGAGTCAGTAGGCAGGCAGCAGACACGAGAGTAATCCAGGTACAGGCAGAGTCTGTAGGCAGGCAGCAGACACGAGAGTAATCCAGGTACAGGCAGAGTCTGTAGGCAGGCAGCAGACACGAGAGTAATCCAGGTACAGGCAGAGTTAGTAGGCAGGCAGCAGACACGAGAGTAATCCAGGTACAGGCTAAGTCAGCAACAAGGAACAAAGTAGAGGAGAAGCACACTACTGAGCAAGTAACACCTACCAAAGTAGAAGCCGAAGCAAGGAGTCTAGGGAGAGCTCAGCTGATAAAGTGCTGGCATCTGACATCAGCAGGGAGAAGGGGCACAGCCATAGTACAAGAGCAGGGGAAAGAGGAACCGGAAGACCAATAGGAGAGAAGAAAGGGAAGCCAGGCAGAGGAAGAGCAGACCCAGGTGGGTGGAAGCAAAGCAATCAAGGAGCCTGAGGCCAGAGAAGAACTACACACACATGGCCAGGCAAGTGTGCTTGTCGACGGGACCCTGCGCAGCCCGAGGACGCCGCTTGCGTTGAGGTAGGGGACATGACAGTACCCCCTCCTTAAGGACCCCCCTCTGCCTACATAAGTACATAAGTATTGCCGATTTGTGTTTAGTAAGCTATTTAGTGTCCATAATTGGCCAATAACAAGCAATTATCAGCACTAATTGGCACTGTCTTTCAGCTTGTTTGTATATCTGCCTAATTTTTGTAAGCCACATTGTGCCTGCATGAGTGGGAAAATGTGGGATATTAATGCACAATAAATAAATAAATAGTTAGAATTTACACATGTAAATTTACAAATGTAAAGAAGTTTTCTAAGAGTATTCTCTAAAGAGGTCTGCGTAAATTCTAATGTGTGGATCACAAAAGTGGGCGTGGCCATGGGGGGGGGGGGGGGGGGTTCTTGGGCGCTCCTGAAAATTACATGCACTGTTATAGAATATGCCTGGTCCATGCCTAAATATGACATGGGCGTTTAAGTTGATATAAATGGCTGCACCTAAATTTTTGTTGCACGACGGCCGCTGCGCATGTTCTATAAACCACACTAAACTTTAGGTGAGGCTTTTATTTCGGTGTTGATTTTTTTGGCACCATATATAGAATCTGGCCCTTAATCTCAATTTTTAGATTTAGATTAAAAGACAATGGGACGTAATAGCTCTCTGCGTGTGTCTGAAGAAAACAAAAGTACCAGCACACAACTGTGGATGAACTGGAATGTCATTTTATGTATAAATATTAGCCTCACAGAAATGTTAGATGCAACGACATTTTTGCAAGGCTAATATTTCTGCACAAAACAGCATTCCTGTTTATGCACAGATGTGTGATTGCACGTTAATTTTCTTCTGACATGTGAACAGTGAAGTTGCCCTTCTGGCAGAACCGTTGTGTGCGTGTGTCCAGCAGGTATTCCTTGATTAGCACACATGTTTGCCGTGCTTTCAATTTACATCTAATTATTTCTTTATTTATATATATTTTTTAATGTATTTGTTACATTTGTATCCCACATTTTCCAACCTATTTGCAGGCTCAATGTGGCTTACATATAGTGGATGTTATATAGGTTCATAGTTACAGACTCAATTTGGAATAGTAAAGAGAGATATATAGTGTTCATTACGAGGTTTGGTTACGTTGTGTTGCAGGGGTTCAGGCACTTAAGTTGGGTCAAAGGGTACGCTTTTTCAAACAGGTGGGTCTTTAGTGATTTCATAAGTACATAAGTATATAAGCACCACCATACTGGGGAAAGACCAAGGGTCCATCAAGCTCAGCATCCTGTCTCCGACAGCGGCCAATCCAGGCTTCAAGAACCCGGCAACCCCCCCCCCCCCAAAAAAAAAACAACAATTAATAATGTTCAATGGACTTTTCCCTCAGGAATCTGTCCAAAACCCCTTTAAATTCCGTAAGGCCAGCTGCTGTCACTACATTCTCCGGCAACGAGTTCCAGAGTCTAACTACACGCTGAGTAAAGAAAAACTTTCTCCTATTTCTTTTAAATGCAGTGGCGTTCCTAGCCTGAATCGCCGATGCGCCCCCCCCCCCCCCCTGGGTGCAGCGCCCCCCCCCCTCCCGGTGAAATGGCACCTCCCCCCCCCCCGGTGAAATGACACCCCCCTGGGTGCACCCTGCTGGAGGGGTGCCGCGGCACGTGCCTGTCGGCTCTGAAAAGTTTGCTAACTTCGCTCGTTCGCTGCAGCTCTCTCTGCCCTGGAACAGGAAGTAACCTGTTCCGGGGCAGAGGGAGCTGCAGCGAACAAGTGAAGATAGCGAACTCAGAGCCAGGCGCATGCCGCGGCACCCCCCAGCGGCGTGCACCCGGGGCGGACCGCCCCCCCGCCCCCCCTTGGTACGTCACTGTTTAAATCTACCATATTTCCGGAAATTAAGATGATCGTATATTGTTTTCACAGCTTTTGCTAGTGCATTCCACAATTGTGTACTTATGTAGGAGAAGCTGGATGCATAGCTTGATTTATATTTGAGTCCTTTGCAATTTGGGTAGTGGAGATTTAAGTATGTTTGTATAGATCTGACTGCGTTTCTGGTTGGGAGGTCTATAAGGTCTGTCATGTATCCCGGGGCTTCGCCATAGATAATTTTATGGACCAAGGTACGGATTTTGAAAGCTATGCGTTCTTTGACTGCAAGTATATTTTCTCGATAATTTCGCGGTTGAAGTCTCACACTTAGCCATCGGACCACCCTCAGCCATCCTTTGCCCACTCAACCAGTAGTGTTCCTTGGTCGACTGCCACCTGGGGCAGAGATTGCCGCTGCGTACCCCCCCCCCACGGGTGCAGCAATGTCCCCCAGGTGTACCATGAAACCCCCCTGGGTGCAGTATCTCCCCCCCCTGGTGTATCAGCTCCAAGCCCCCCCTGGGTGCATTGTTCTTACCTGCTGGGGTGCTGGAAGCAGCTGTGCAGCTGTCAGCTCTGCCGGATCCCTGTTCCTTCTGCTCCGGAACAGGAAGTAAGAGCAGAGGGATCAGGGAACTGGCAGAGCCAAGAGCCTCATGCAGCGTGCGCTCAGGGTGGACCGCCTTCACTGCCCCGCCCAGATTCATGCCTCCCCCTTCACCTGCCTTTACAGATCAGAATCATTTCACTACTCTTTAGCCTAGAATAAGTAAACGTCAGCTTACTTACCACTCGCCCCACCTACCCTCCTCTCCTCTTTCCTCTTCACATTAATTGATTGACTTGATTTATTTTTGTCTATTAGATTGTAAGCTCTTTGAGCAGGGACTGTCTTTCTTCTGTGTTTGTGCAGCACTGCGTACGCCTTGTAGCGCTATAGAAATGCTAAATAGTAGTAGTAGTAGTCTCTTGTAATCAGAGGTGATATTGTGATGTCATAATGCCTCAGGCCACCAATAAGAGCCAACCTCATCAGTGATGTCACAATGGCTTGATTGTCCTATACTTGGCTCACTTTTATTACATAGCTCTTTGAGCAGGGACTGTCTTTCTTCTATGTTTGTGCAGCGCTGCGTACGCCTTGTAGCGCTATAGAAATGCTAAATAGTAGTAGTAGTAGTAGTACTTAGTGGTGAAACACATCAAGAACTCGTTCAGGTCAAAAACGAGGACTTCCCATAGCCATGGGTCAGTCAAAGCCTTGTCCTATCCAGCCCCACAGTTCCAAAACTTGCAAGGAAAATTGAAGGAATATAAATGGCTTAAGACGTTTTATCTTTGCATCGCAATAATGTGTACTTAAACTCATTAGCATTAACAGTATAGGTTTTTGTGGCAAATAACAGAGCCCTGATAAAGCTGCCACTGTTCCTTAAGTGCAGCTGATTATTATGCAACATTCATAGTTTTCTCTTATTCTTCCTTTCCAAATATGCAAGCTGAAATCCATGTGTCCTTCGGCTTAAGCGTATGAAAATAGAGGATTGCTTTTTTGCAATGAAAATTCAGCCCATGTTTTAAAAAAAAAGTCATTAAGGGTAATTTAGCAGTTAACTTAGGATCAGACGTTTGATTGATAGAAGTGGTATTTTGAAACTTAACTTTAGGCTGCAATTAACTTGAGATACACATTTTACGGAGAGCTACTATTTCAGCTGCATGGGCTATAAAGATACATGTCAACAGAAATTGCAGCTGTCAGAGAACTAAGCATCTGAGGCAAACACTTTTCTCAAGAAAGAAAGCTGTGTTTTTAAATTCTGCCTGTTAATTTAACTTTTATTCTTTCTGTTCACACCCAACTTTGCCAATAGTCACACATAACTGTCAGGGTCACGTTTCCAAATGGATTAATTTTTGTATATATCATGGTAGGAATGAACCTCATCCCTTTGCCAGGGCTCGTGGGAGATGATCGCAGTCTCTCAGATTCACATAAGAACATAAGTGTAAAGACTGAAGGTCCATCAAGCCTAATATCCTGTTTCCAACAGTGGCCAATCCAGGTCACAAGTACCTGGCACGATCCCAAAACAGTAAGACAGATTTTATGCTGCTTATCCTTTAAATAAGTAATAGATTTTCCCAAGTCCATCTTAATTATGGCTTATGGACTTTTGGGACAGTATGCAAACCTTTAAACCCTGTTAAGCTAACTGCTTTTACCACATTCTCTGGCAACAAATTCCAGAATTTAATTACTTGTTGAATGAAGAAATATTTTCTCCAGTTCGTTTTAAACTTACTACTCTGTAGCTTCATTGTGTGCACCCCTAGTCTTAGTATTTTTGCAAAGAGTAAAAAAGGGAAAGAGAAATGGAACTTGATATACTGCCTTTCTGTGGTTTTTGCAACTACATTCAAAACGGCTTACATATTATATACAGGTACTTATTTGTACCTGGGTTAATGGATGTAACTTGCCCAGACTCACAAGGAGCTGCAGTGGGAATCAAACCCAGTTCCCCAGGAGCAAAGGAGCAAATTCTGCTGCACTAACCATTAGGCCTGCTCTTTCACTCCAAGCAAGTCACCTCTACCCATTCCACTCCACTTAGCATTTTATAAACCTCTATCATATCTCCCCTCAGCAGTCTCTTCTGCAAGCTGAAGAGCCCTAGCCACTTTTAGCCTTTCCTCTTAGGGAAGTCGTCCCATCCCTTTTATCGTTTTCATCACCCTTCTCTGTGCCTTTTCTAATTCCAGAATTGCACACAATATTCGAGGTGCGGCCGCACCATAAAGTGAAACAAGGGCATTGTAACATCCTCATTTTTGCTCTCCATTCCTTTCCTAATAATTCCTAACATTCTATTTGCTTCCGTAGCCGCCACTGCACACTGAGCAGAGGGTTTCAATGTATCATAACGATGACACCTAAATCCTTTTCCTGGGTGGTGACTCCTCATGTGGAATCTTGTATCGCGTACCTATAGTAACATAGTAGATGACGGCAGAACAAGATCTGCACGGTCCATCCAGTCTGCCCAACAAGATAACTCATATGTGCTATTTTTTTGTATACCCTACTTTGATTTGTACCTGTGTTCTTCAGGGCACAGACCGTATAAGTCTGCCCAGCACTATCCCCGCCTCCCAACCACCGTGGGCTCCTTTTCCCACATACATTATAGTCTCGATTATCCATCCTTCGCTAATCCAACCATCCAGCATATTCGACAGACCCCCCCCCCCTCGGTGATGTCATCGATTTGCCTTTACGAAGCGTGCACCTTCTCTTTCCATTTTCCGGTGTAGCACAGAGGGACGTTTCGCACCCAAGACAATTAGCTTCTACCTCGGGACTCTACTTTTACTAAGAGGCATAGCCAGGTTTTGACATCAGGGGGAACAGGCTTTTATAAAATAGGCACCAGTTGGTGTCAGCTAGACAACAGTGCCTGTGGCTGTGTTGGGCAATGATTAATACAGGCTCTTTCTGTTATGTCCTGCCTACAAGGAAACAGGAAGTTACATCAGGAGACAGGATGTAGAAGAGATCCCCAGACTGGCCAGAGCAGGCAACCTGTCTTCTTAACTACAAGTAAAAATATTCAAATTGTGACCATCATCTCAGGAACAGCACATACACTCCTTCCAGTGCTGGACACCATTTAAATCAGATGGGCTTTTGTTGGTGTGGTGACTCTACAGGATATGGAGACCACTAGTCCAGAGCCTACTTTCAAATAGGGCCAGACACTTTGTGAAATAACACAAAACCCTGCAAAATGACACCCAAAACCTATACTGAAAACATAGAACACCATAACAGCCCTAACCCAGCTACGAAAAGACGGTGCTACAAATATTACACTGGGCCCCACAGCAGTGTTTCCCTAGGTGGTCCTGGATTACCATTCAGGTTTTCAGGCTATCCACAATAAATTTGCATGTAATGGAGGCAGTATATGCAAATTAATTTCATGCATATTTATTGTGGATACCCTTAAAGCCTGACTGGCAAGGGGTACTCCAGGACCAACTTGGGAAACACTACCCTAGAACACCAAACTTACCATACAATAACAGCCCGAACCCACCTATGAAAAGACAGTGCTATATATATATATTACACTAGGCTCTACAGCACCAGTATACCTACTATTGGGAAACTGGAACAAGCTGCACTGTTGCACATTCCTACACAGACACTACATGATAGCAGAATCCTTCATCTCAGTCGCACATGCAGAACATGGACAGACCCTCATCTAATCCAGAATAAGGAGCAAAAAAAAAAAACCAACATACAGACAAAAGTTGAAATAGAGAGCCCCTCCACGCTACTCAACAAAGCCAGACTCACAGCAATACTGGTAAAAGAGAGACAGAAATACATTTTCTTTTGTACTTTGCAAAATAAAAATAGAAAAAAGAAAAAATGTATATTTTACAAAGCAGGTACATCTCAGTCCTTACAAAGTATTACATAAAATATTTTTTTTTTCTTTTCTACCTTTGTTGTCTGGGAATTTAATTTTCTAATTGGGTTGATCCCAGTCTTTTTTTTTTTTCACGTTCCATGAGTCAGTGTTCCAATTTTTTTTCCAGGTTGTCCTTTCCATTTCTTCTCTCGCCTCTTTTCTTCTTCCTTTCTCTACATCTGTCTGGCATTGATCTTTCTTTTTTTTTTTCTCCACTATCAAAAAAGATGTGTACTTGTATTTTATTTTCCTGAACAGCTGACTTAGAACATAGGAATAGTCATATTGGGTCAGACCAATGGTCCTTCTAGCCCAGTATCCTGTTTCCAACAGTGGCCAAAGCCAGGTCACAAGTACCTGCAGAAGCCCAAATCATGGCAACATTCTATGCTACAAATCCCAGGGAAAGCAGTTCCAGCCACACAAATGGATTATTCTGTTTTGAGACATGTTTCTGGGACAAGTGGTATATAAGTCAAAATAAAAATAAATATTTTGTTTCATGCAAATTTCTTCTGTTTGAACATAACTAAACGGGCTATAGGAGCTCATTGTGAACACTATCCACCCTAAAAGGTTGTACATGAGGAATTGTGATGTTGAATAAATAAGTGTATGTTTGTATCCCTAATTATGCATTCAAAGTTTATATAATCCTTTCAAGAAAGTCAGTTAATCGTTTAACTTATTCATGAAATATAACCACAGAGGCATAGAATGGTTGCATTTCTAATAGGGTAATACTAGGGCCCATCTAAATAGCAGGTTATTTTGAGTTAGTTTTCATTAGATCAAACTTGCTTTCCTTGTGCCATCACCATAGAATTCAGTTATATCATTGGAGCAAGTACATAGACATGTCTGAAACATTTGACAAAGTTGAGATTAGCATATATACCAACTGGGATTACAAGTCTGTCCTTTAGTGATGTCACAAGTTCAGAAATCGTAGCCATAAGTATAGACAGTTATTCAAATATTATCACATGCACACACCAGAACAGGCATCCATACACACAGTGCACAACAACAACTTCTACAGAGTACATCCAAAACTTATTTTTTATTTTCTCATTTCCATCTTCCAAAAATTTAGACAGCAGATGTATGGCTCAGCAGAACCCAAAGCACTCCAAAACAAGTGAAGTCAGAAACAACAGTTTATACCTAATTGTTCAACCGCCCTTAGGAGTCACCTTTTGGTTTAAGAAGCAAAACCATGTGCATGTAAGGACTGAATAAACAATTTACAACAAAGTTTAAAGCAAATGTCCTTAATATGTAATACTTAGTAGCAATAATGAAACAATGATGGATTTTCAGTAGTAAGCAGCCTGAGCCAACAGATTTATTTCCACTGAACAGAATTAACTTTGTATAAACTTGGTGACTAATACTGTGCTGAACTGGAGAATGTACATCATCATGGATGAGCAGAGCAACAGGTCCCTCACATGACCTGTTCGACATCCACCAAAACTACTACTCAGACAGCATCAAAACTTGTGCAAGGGCTGTACAAGCGGCAGGGCAAACAGCAAGCAGTTATGTGATAGAGGCTATAAATGCCAGCTTCACGCCACGGTCATCCACACAAATCGAATGTGACCAGATACCAGATGACAAGAATGAGATTCCCACGCTACAGGCTGCCCAGAATCACCCCCACTTGAGGCTCATAACCGACCGGCTTGCACACTTGAATCCAGATGCTGAGATCTCGCTGCTGCTGGACAGAGATGCACCAGACCCCCTGGCCATCCATGAATCATGCAAGGGCCCATGCAGTGCTCCCTATGCACACCCGCTCAACTTGGGTTGGACAACAGTAGGCGACGTCTGCCTCAAACGAACAAGAAAGTCAAGTGTCAATATACTTTCCACCAATGTCCTAGGAAGTGGGTGCTCTTCCTTGTTCAAGCCATGTACCAACCATCTAACAACCAAAGAAGCTCCTGCCCAGAAGGAACAGAATAGTGTCCCAACAGTCTATGAAACAGTCTCTTCAGCAGACTTAGGAGAACACCTGGGAAGCTCAGTGTTCCAGATCACCAAAGATGAAGACAAACCTGCCTTCTCCATAGGAGATAAAGAGATCCTGAATACAATGAACAAAGAGTTCAGTAAAGTTGAGTCATTCCTTTCAGTAGACCATGCTAGGGACCTGAAGGACCTAGACTTGGGAGTGGACACACCTCACTTCAATGCAACCTTGGCCTAAGCAGGGACCTAAAAAACGGCATCCTCACCTTTTGGGTCTCCACCCAAGAGCAACAGTGCACCCGATAAAACTTCTTGTCTACAGTGAACGGCCAGTACGACCCACCACCAAGATCTTGCTCCTTGGACCACCTGAAGAAGCACAAGCACAGAGAGCCAGCATCCACCCATGAAGACTCAAAGACTCTCTCTCTTCTTTGTGTTGTCTGGTGTTGTTGTTGTTGTCTATCTCTCGTTTCAGCTCCTGTGTGATGAGGAAGATGACCCTACAGCCGGTGGACAACCCGAATACAAATAATGGACTTTGCATGCTATTAATTTGATAAATTGTGATAATGATAGTGTTCTGTCGGGGAGTGTTCTGTCCTCTGACAGCCTTGCACTAGTTTATAATGTGATCCTAAAATTTGTTTAATGCTTTTGCTGTTATTCTCACTTCTAAAGATTTTCATTGCTGCAGTGCTCACTGCAAAGATACGTGAGCAATGCATTGTCTGTAATGTAGATCACAGGCAATGCAGCCACACCTGCCTGTCTGTACAAGAACTGTTACCATTGTTTTGTGCTGCTGCCCAGACCTCCTCTCTTTCTCAGCCAAGCTTGGCTCCTTTATCTTCCTGCTATCATTTCCTGGCCATTCTTACTATCTCTGTCCTGATAGGTCAGTCAGGTACGACGTTTCCCTCCAATCGAGGGCTGTCCTCTAGGACCACCCCTTGCTACCCGATGGCAGACTCTGTCCCCATTGGTCTATTTACCCCCTCCTCCCTGGGCCTGTGTGAGCCCTTCTTAGCCTCTCCCTCACCATGAGGCATTCGCCATCTTGTTTCAGACAGCACTTGTCCTGCCAAACTCCCTGGAACAAACTTGTTTTTTTACCTTGAATATATCTTCCTAATGAGATATTGCACACTCCAGTCACCTAGCTCTGAGCTACTTCTACCTGTTCAACTATTTTCTCACCTCTGCAATAAAGCTGCCTCTCCTCAGATTTCTACCTCCAACCACTGATACAGCTCTCAGAATTACGGAGTCTCTGTGCCCTGGGGCAACACTTCTGAACATCTGATTGTGAGTAAATTATCTGTATTTATTCAATAAAAGAAACTTCAGAAAAGAAATAGACTTCAGGTGTGTTCTGGTGTGCCAAGGTTGTACTTCAAGATATTGAGACTTGACAGCTAACAAGTCTTAAGAGGCTTGACACCCACCACAAACCTAGCGTACCCACATTTAGGTGCCCCCTTTCACCCGTAAGGGCTATGGTAGTGGTGTACAGTTGTGAGTAGTGGGTTTTAGGGGGGGGGGGGTTAGGGGGCTCAGCACTCAAGGTAATGGAGTTATGTACCTGGGAGCAATTTATGAAGTCCACTGCAGTGCCCCCTAGGGTGCCCGGTTGGTGCCCTGGCATGTCAGGGGGACCAGTGCACTACAAATGCTGGCTCCTCCCATGACCAAATGACTTGCATTTTGTCATTTCTGAGATGGACGTCCTTGGTTTTGATTATCGCCAAAAATCAGAAACGACCAAGTCTAGGGATGACCATCTCTAAGGACGACCAAATTTCAGGATTTGGGCGTCCCTGACCGTATTATTGAAATGAAAGATGGATGTACATCTTGTTTAGAAAATACAGGTTTCTCCACCCCTGGATGGGGACGTTTTGCGAGGATGTCCTCATCAAAACTTGGCCGTCCCTTTTGATTATGCCCCTCCACGTTACTATATAAAAGATGCTTGAAATAATTCATGCAAGTCATATTGGTATCAATGGATGCATTCAGCATGTTAGAGAGGCATTTTTCAGGCTGTCCAGAAGTGCTATATATGGACTAAGATTCAGTAAGATATGGTTCAATAACCCTTATGCTCACGTCCCGCCCACAAGAAGTTGTATCAGAGAGGTGGGATGCAGCAGAGGAAAGGACCCCAGACAGAGTGCAGGTTTCAGCTCTGCCTCTGCTGCGACCCACCCAGTGTTTGGAAAACTGGTGGGGGAGGGGGACACAGCTAGACAGATGCTGGACCCATGCAGGTACACAGGAGGGGAGGGTGGAGAGACAGCCAGAACCAGGTGCAGGGTGAGCAGAGGGAATACAGTGACAGCAAGAGAGACCTGGAGCAAAGGAGAAGTGGAAGAGAGGGAGAGAAATGCTGGACCTGGGGGTGGGGGAGCTGAGGGAAGGGAGAGAGAGAGAGAGAGAGAGAGACATGGAACATAAGGAGAGGGAGGGAAGAGAGGGGCAGATGCTGGACTAGGGGGAGTGGAAGGAAGAGAAAGAGACTGGACTGGGGGAGAGACGCTAGCTCAACGTAGAGAGGGAGAGAGAGATGACAGACTTCAGAAGGTGGGTGGGGAGTTAGGGAGCATAGGAGGAGAGAAGCCAGCTATGAGGAGGGAAAGGAACACAAAAAAATGCTGGCTCTGGAAGGATCATGAGGGGAGAAACTGGACAGGATAGGTAGAGACACATGGATTTTACACATAGAGAAATGTTAAAAGGCATGGCCATCGAGGGACACACCCGGGCCCGGGGTAGAACCAGAGCAACACGCACCACCCCTCTCCACTTGCGCCACCGCTCCCTCCCTCCCGCCCCTTACTTTTCTGTCTCTGCTTCCAAGGGGAAGGGGGGCCCGGGACTAGCAAGCCTCTTCCTGTCTGCCTGCCTGCTCCCATGATCTGTCCTCTCCTGCTCCTGTCCATTCTGGAAGTCGGGATCTGGATGACTGCATTAACGTGATATCATGCTAATGGAATCATCCAGATCCTGGGTGGCACGCAGGAACAGGACAGGACAAACCCGGAAGCAGGCAGGCAGGAAGATGCATGCCGGCGCCAGGCCCATGCCCCTCCTTGGAGGCCTGGCCCTGGGAATTTGCCCCCCCTCCCCCAGCCCCCTCTTGGCAGCCCTATTAAAAGGACAGAAGACCCAGGAGAGAGTTAAGAAAAAATATAGAAAAACAGTTGAGAGACCCTGGGACCAATGCAATGCTCAGAGACAACAAAGATAACAAAACTTTTTTTTCTGAAAAATTGTAATATGTCAGCTTTGGGAAATGTGCATTCTTCCTCCTCCCCCCACCCTCCCCAGCCCCCCCTACCCTGGAAGTGATGGTATTGTAGGAGGGCCCGATCTCAGTTTTTCAGGAGGGACCCATTCAATCCTAGCTACACCACTGGGCCCAGTATTGAATATCTGCGGCTGGTTGTGCTCACGGCAGTCGGCGTTTAACAAAAATGATAATTCTGACCACTGCTGGCTAAATATTGACTGGAGATTTTTTATTTGCAAAATATAAAAGTCATTAAGAAAAACACAACTCAATTGCACTTTCGCTATAATAAAGTGATAATAAAAGCAAATTATATGATACTAGTAAAAAAGGCCCGTTTCTGGAACGAATGAAACGGGCGCTAGCAAGGTTTTCCTGGGAGTGTGTATGTTTGAGAGAGAGAGACAGAGTGAATGTTCGGGTGTGTGACAGAGTGAGACTGTTTGTGTGACATTGTGTGTGTGAGAATGAGAGTGTGTGACAGGGCCCCCTCCCCTGTTCCTAATGTCCCTCACCCCGTTCCCTCTCCTCCTTTTCCTCCTCCTTCCCACAAAAGTCTATGTACCCCCGTGGCCCTAACGCCCAGTATCCGGATACCCCACCGTTTTCCTCCTCACCCCTCCCCCAAGATGTAATACTTTCATGTCCTTCATTTTTTTTTTATGTGTCCTATCTACCCTGTGTACAAATGCCCGACATTCAGATTGTGTTCCTCTCGTAAATTTTCATTTCTTTCATTCATTCAGAACTTGCTCCCCCCCCCCCCCCCCCCCGAACACTTTTGGTTCCTTCAGTCTTTTAAAACTCTCCTATGTACCCTGTGTGCCAGCATTGAGATTGTTTTCCTGTCCCAAATTTGCATGTCTTTCAGTCATTCACAACTCCCCCCCCCCCTTCTCCAGTTTAACACTTTCGTTTCCTTCAGTCTTTTAAAACTCTCCTATCTACCCTGTGTCCTAATGGCCAGCATTCAGATTGTTTTCCTTTCCCAAATGTTCATGTCTTTCAGTCAACTCCCCCCCTCCCCTCATTTAGCACTTTCGGTTCCTTCAGTCTTTTAAAACTCTCCTATCAACCCTGTGTCCTAATGGCCAGCACTCAGATTGTTTTGCTTTGCCAAATTGTCTTCACTGATGTCACTGAGGTCAGTGCATGCCTGCCTAGCAGACCACTTCCGGCAGGCACGGTCCCAAGCACATCCTGTTGGAGGTGAGAATTATTATATAGGATGACCACTAGAGGTCTCAGTGATAAATGGGCTCTTTTGCTATCTAGAACGAGGCGAGTATAATATTTAATCTTGCGACAGTTCTGCCATTACAGAATGGATTATCTCTTTCGAATAACGGTATAGGTGTGTCGGTAAGTAACATTCAAAGTGCATGAATTCATGTGAGAAGCATTCGCAATAAGCATAATTTGCTTTATGATTTGTTTTCTTCCTATACACTGGCCAAAAGTCTATTTGGGAGCAATCTTTTATATATCAACGTACCAAAATTTGTAATAATATTCCCTATCAGATTCTATTTTAATCTTCATTTTGGAAAGCACTTAAAAATTATTTATTTTTAAATCAACAATTGTAAATTATATTTGGCTTTTTAATATGGAATATGTTGTAAACTCTTTCAAATGTCAAGCTGTTTTTAATTTGTAAATCTGCCTTGCATCCTTAAGGTTAAAGGCAGAATATAAGGTGAGCAATACAGTACAGTACAATACATTCTGACTGTCACTGAGACCTGGCTGCATGATGGTGAGTCAACATACCTGCGACGGGCTCGTCCAGTTGATTTTATGCTTTATTATTGTAAGTGTGTTTCTGGCTGCATGATGGTGAGTCATCGTGCATGTAAATTCTAATTAATGCCAATTAGTGTCAATAATTGTTAAGTGGCAATTATCAGCGCTCATTGGCTTGTTAACTAATTAAGTTGTGTGCGCAAATCCATAATACAATCAGATTTGCACACTCAACTTTAATCGCACTATGACGATGTAAGAGATCTGCATGTACCGGAATTGATTTTCAAGGGTGATGATGCAGAGGAACTGAAAGAAATTTTGGTGAGCCTGGAAGATGTACTGAGCCAAACTGACAAATTAAAGAGTAGTAAATCACCTGGACTGGATGGCATATATCTAAGGGTACTCAAAGAACTGAAGCATGAAATTGCTGATCTTGCTGTTAGTAATATGTAACCTATCGTTAAAATCGTCCATAGTACCTGAAGATTGGAGGGTGGCCAATGTGATGCCGATTTTTTAAAAGGGTTCTAGTGGTGATCCGGGAAATTATAGACTGGCAAGCCTGACGTCGGTGCCGGGCCAAATAGTGGAAACTACTATAAAGAATAAAATTACACAACACGTAGACAAACGTAGTTCAATTGGACAGAGTCAGCATGCTAACTGGTTAATAGAGTTAACATGGGATGCATGGTGCCACCTAAATAGGAGGCATGTGCTCCCGTGTTAATTTTTCTTCATATCTTGCGCACTAATGGAAAAATTAGCTTTGTACCTGCAAAAATAAAACAAATGTTTTACAACTGCATTAAAAATGGGCTTATCACATGGAAATTATTGTGTTGAAACATGATCAGACCATTTTTTAAACACATTTTAGTGAGAGGACACCAAAACTAGGTGCTTTCCACCTATTGGTCATTAGAGTTCACAGTGGGGTCCTTTTATTAAGCCGCCGTAAAAAGTAGCCTGCGAGCACGTCTTTTGGGCAAGTGCTGGGCCATTTTTTTACTGCGTCCTGGAAAAACAGCCTTCTTTTAAGGGGACGGAAAATGGACATGCGCTAAAATTGAAACCTGCGCGTGTCCATTTTTGGCCTGAGACCTTACTGCCACCCATTGACCTAGCTGTAAGAGCTCATATGCTACATGCGCGGTGACCGGTTAGCACATGCCAACTGCTGATTAACACCGGAAATGCCACGCGCGGTAGGAGGGATTATGGGTGTGTGCCAAATCTGAAATTACTGCCAGGGGGGGCATGCTATCCTGGTGGTAGTCTCATTTTGCTGTGCGTTGCATATGCATACAGTCTAACATGCCTTTGTAAAAAGGTCCTAGTGTGAACATAAGGGAATGGAATGACTCCCCTATGAGGAAAGGCTAAGAAGGTTAGGGCTCTTCAGCTTGGAGAAAAGGTGGCTGAGGGGTGATATGATAGAGGTCTACAAGATAATGAGCGGAGTAGAGCGGACAGATGTGAAGCGTTTGTTTACACTTTCAAAAAATAATAGAACCAGGGGACACAAGATGAAGCTAGAATATGGTAGATTTAAAACAAATAGGAGAAAGTTTTTCTTTACTCAGCGTATAGTTGGACTCTGGAACTCGTTACCGGGGAATGTAGTGACAGCAGCTGGCCTTACGGAGTTTAAGGGGGGTTTGGACAGATTCCTGAAGGAAAAGTCCATTGAACATTATTATTTTTTTTTTTTTTTGGGGGGGGGGGGGGGGGGGGTGCCGGGTTCTTGAAGCCTGGATTGGCCACTGTCGGAGAGAGGATGCTGCGCTTGATGCACCCTTGGTCTTTTGGTATGGCGGTGCTTATGTACTTATCCACCTGTTGGCAACAAAATCTTTTGGGGTCCCTACTTTTCAAATCTTCCTTGGTAACCCTTAGTTTTACAAAAACAAACAAAAACTCTTTGTTTTTTTGTAAAACTAAGGGTTACCAACTCTTGCCCAGTAAAAGAGGTCAAAGACTGGTTGATGCAGTTCCAGGACATCTTTGGATTTATAAACACTGACCCCCAGGAAGGTCATGAACGCCATGAGCATTTAAGGCATAATCTGCAGGGACACGTGTTTTACCTTAGCTTGCTGATTAAAATGCAGAGGCTTCGCCTCAGATGTTGCATGACCACAGGACTTACTCCCTAGTCAAGTGAAGCAGTATTGCTGAATTTTAAAGTAAGGGTTGAATGCATTTCTGGAGAACATGTCCATTAACAATTATTTGTAAAATAGATCTAGTGATTTCAAGAGGGAATAGATGTCCCCATGTTCGAACTGCTGGACATTTTTTATGAAATCCAGACTGATCACTGTTAGGGGCTAAGGGGTCCTTTTACTAAGGTGCGCCGAAAAATGACCTGCGCTAGTGAAGGCGCGTGTTTTGGGCACACGCAGATCCATTTTTCAGCATGCCTGTAAAAAAGGCCTTTTTTAACAATTTTTGCCGAAAATGAACGTGCGGCAAATAAAAATTGGTGCGCATCCATCTTGGGTCTGAGACCTTACTGCCAGCCATTGACTTAGTGGTAAGGTCTCATGCGGTAAACTGTGCAGTAATCATCTATGCGCTGTAACCAGGTACCTCTTGGTGCAGCCAAGGATAGAACAATCTCCTCCAGCCACAGGCTCCCGGTACAGTCAAGAAATAAATGTCCACCAGCAACTTCAATCTTAAGGACTTTATTCCATACAGGTTTCTAGTAGACCTGATACACAGTTCCAACAGCAGCATTCACCTTCAATTTTAAGCACATATAAGTCACCTGAAAGTGTGTGACAAATAGTCCCCTTTAAGCAGTAGGCTATCAGCACATACCAGGATTCAATACAGGCTCACAGTCAGCTCCAGTCTGGGCTCTTTATCCAGTGCACAATAAGCAGTAGTTCAATTCCAAATAGAAGCAGTTTTTTCAGTTCATCATCACAGTTAAATCACAAAGCAGCAGTTTCTACCTTCTACTCTCTTTACGTTTAGGAGAGTTCAATAATTTAGGGACTCCTCATACCCAAGGGATTTCACCCTGCATCAGCTTCACTGGTTAGGGACCTCCCTTACCCAAGGATTTTCAGCCTGCAAATACTTTTGGGACTTCCTCACACCCAAGGGATTCAGCCTGCTTCAGTACTTTAGGGACCACTCTTACCCAAGGGTTTTCAGCCTGCAACTGCTTCTCTCTTCTGGGACTCCTTCTCACCTGCCTAATCAATCCCTGGCATCTGCTCTCACAACCAATCATTCTCCTTCCATTAGCTTCCCCCACACTCATACCAGCTGAATTAAGCATTAGACTAATGATGAGCTCCTGCACACAGTGTTTCCTAACTCTCTTTCCCCCTAGTGGCAGCCAATCTACACGTCCTGCCAGCTTACACCCATGTCTTCCCCCATTGCAGCTAGGAGTCCAGTCCGGGTTCTTCATCTCAACCCCTGGCTCCTTGCCTGCAATGCCTTCTGGGACTTGTATTTCAGACTGAAACTGCCTTAACCCAACTATCCTGGATGTGACTCTATCACAGCGCGAAGAATGACGATTACTGCTCGGTTTCTGCCACACGCCAAAAAATAAAAATCATTTTCCGGCACATGTAACAGACGCGCGTCTAAAATGAAATTACCGCAAGGACCACGCAGTATCTGGGTGGTAACTCCAAATTGATGCGCATTGGGCACGCATAGGCGCCTACGTGGCTTAGTAAAAGGGCCCTTAGTGATTTCAAGAGGGAATAGATGTCTCCATTTTGGAACTGCTTGATATTTTTATGAAACCCAGACTGGTCACTGTCAGGGGCTGAATGCTGAGGAAAATAGACTATTGGTTTGATCCAGCATAGCACTATTGGAGTGGAGGAGTGGCCTAATGGTTGGAGCACTGGTCTTGCAATCTAGATGTGGCTGGTTTAAATCCCACTGCTGCTCCTTGTGATCTTGGGCAAGTCATTTAACCCTCCATTTCCTCAGGTACAAACTTAGATTGTGAGCCCTCCTGGGACAGAGAAATATCCAGTATACCTGAATGTAACTCACCTTGCGCTACTACTGAAAAAGGTGTGAGCAAAATCTCAATAAATAAAATATTTGAGTTCTCTACAGTTAAAAATTTGTGGTGCTAAATGTTAATGTGAATTATGGCCAGTAGAAGCATTCCTACTAGTCACATACATTTATGAAAATGGAATACACACATTTACTTTCCATCTCCAGCACACCTAATTTTTATGCAGCCAAAATTACTTGCATTATGAAATTACTTTCTAGAGGCTAAAAAAATCCACTTAGTCTAAGTGACTAATTTAGATAGGTTAACTCTATTTTTGCTGGTCTAAAAGGTACATAAGTCTTTGTCAACGTAGCCCTTTGAGCAAAAGGAATTCATCTAGGAAAGACCTATACAGAGGAAGCTCAGATCCTCCGTGTACTGCTTTAAGGCACAAAGATATTCATTCAAATTATCAAAACTCGTATTGTCTAAAAGCATAACACAATGAGAGGCAATGTTCTTTTTTGGTAATGCTACTCCATATCATTGCTTGACAGGTTAATGCAATTCTAACAGCAGCCCCAGGCTTATTCATCCCATGTCAATGTGTTCCACGTTGCACAGTTTTTACAGTATTGCAATTACTTCAATTAAGTTAACTTGAAAACCTTATTACACAGAAATGCCGTGGGTTATTAACTTTTACAATGTCAACAAGTCCTTGCTAACAAATTTGTCTTAATTAGTGTGCATGTTATTGTTCAGCCTCTTGAAGGAATCAGATTAGATGATTTGCATCCTACTGAAGACATCTCTGGGGGTTTCTGGACACTCGCTATGTATTCTAGGGAAAGAAAGATTATATATATATATATATATATATATATATATATATATATATATATATATATATATATATATATATGAACTGGATGCAAGAAAGCATGGCAAGAACTAATATTGCGCAAGATTCTAAAATGCACGCGTGGTTGTTGTAAAGAAGTGCAAGGATTAGATGCGTGCTTTCCTGGATTCGTGCTTTCTGCTTTCAGATGTGCATGTAGATACTTGTGTAAGAGACAGGATCAAAAAAATGAAAATTGTGGAAAATTAATATCTAAGGGTCCTGTTACTAAGCCATGCTATAGGCGTGCTAGCGTTTTTAGCACGCGCTAATGCTAAAGACACTCATAAGAACATATGGGCGTCTCTAACATTTAATGCACACTAATTTTAGTGCATGTATAAAACGCTAGTGCACCTTAGTAAACAGGACCCTAAAAATCTAAAGAACAAATACAGGGGCCTGTTTACTAAGCCGCGTAGGCCCCTACGCGCACCCAATGCATGTCAGTTTTCAGTTACCGCATGGCCCTTCATGGTAGTTTCATTTTTGACGCGTGTCCGCTACGAGCACTGGAAAGTATTTTTATTTACTGGCACATGGGCGGTGGTAATCGGCATTTTGTGCGCATAGATCACTACCGTTCGGTTACCACGTGAGACCGTACTGCTAGGTCAACGGCTGGTGGTAAGGTCTCAGACCCAAAATGGACGCGTGGCAAATTTCATTTTGCCGCACGTCCATTTTCAGCAAAAATAAATGCATTTTGTACAGGTGCACTGAAAAAAATGATTCTGCGCGCATCCAAAACACACGTCTACACTACCGTAGGCCATTTTTCAGCACACCTTTGTAAAAGGGCTCCACAGTGCAGTAAAACTTGTGTTGTCGGTCCCCAGTTGGTCCTCCAGTCCTATAATGTCAAATACCCAATATGAACAATAAGCAAAGAAAAAAAAGACCTCAGAACATACATATTGGACTTCCGATCAGAATTTATACTGTCCAGTCATCAGTCAAAGAAAAAACTCCACCAAAATCATTGTCACTTGTCCAAAAACCCCAATCAAAAAGTAATCAAAACTTTTGTGAAAAATGTGGAACTCAACTCAACACAAGAAGAATGAACACTACTTCCCATCGTATGATTCTCCATAGTCTTTAAGGATTCTTTTTTAACCTTAACTGAATGCATGTTCTTGTTGACTCCTATAAGATAAGATTATCTCAGAAGTCCCGATGCGGACCCCCTTTCACAATTGCTGCCTCTGGGGAACTTCTGAACTTCTCGTTTGGCACACGGATCCAAAATGGCTGCAGGAAGAAAAGATGTCAAAAAGCAATTGCTATGAAAAACAGGTATCACATTCATTCATTCATGACATTTATACCCCACATTATTTATATATTTATTTATTAGGATTTGTTTACCACCTTTTTGAAGGAATTCACTCAAGGTGGTGTGCAGTAAGAATAGATCAAACATGAGCAATAGGCAATTACAGCAGTAAAAATATTCAAATAACAATACAAAGTATGGCATAGTATACTACTTACAATGTCAATACAATACATAATAGAACATTGCTACACCACTGCCTCTAATAAAGGTCTTATTTATTTGATATGAATCCAAAAGAACCCACGGTAATTATTGGGTAGTCTGTGTCAGTGAGACAGGCTGTAAATCCATAGCAGTTCAGGGTGTGCCTGACGGTAAACGGCACTACCTGCTAGCGCCGGGCTACCACTGGAACCCCTATCACCTCCTAAATAGGAGGTGGTAAGGGCTTCACCATGAAATGGTCACGTACCAAACGGCCATTTCCTGTCCCAGCCGCAAATTTCCTTTTACCGGGTGGTGGTAAACGAGGGCCTTAGTGTGCACAAACCCACGTGCTGATGCCAATGCAGGGTCCCTTTTACCGCCGCTTAGAAAAAAGGGACCCTAAATGTTCTGGTGTTATTTGCTATGTTTCATGCAGGAGGTGGGCCCTGTGAACCTCTAAAGCAATAATGTGTGGCTTCTAGATGGCATTTTGTTCAGTTGTGGTCCTTATGTCAATATGAACAACACGCTTCGGTCTAGCACACATGTCAGAGCTGAATTATAGACAGAAACAGATTTTTGAAAAGTAGAACTTGGTTCGTAAAAACAAAAGTGCTGACTGATAGGGAACTCAATTATCTTTCATTACTTTTTGTTTTCTCAGAAACAAACAGGAGATGGTTTACTGCAGAAGCAGAACAGACAACCAAACAGCAGCAGCGATCCAAGTCTTGGTGGTTATTGACTTTTAGAATTGGACCAGAGCTTTTTCTATGCAGGTATTGCAGTGCGTGCATTGAATCTGTGAATGTGTTGTGGAAAGCTAAAGGTTTTTCTGAAATTTGGCCAGGTTGGATCCTGTTTCCATTAAAGTTGACATTTGGATAAACTCTTTGCTGTGTTTGTCCTTCCTTGGCTCGCTGCTGCTGTTTGTCTCTCATGTTTTCTCGAGCAACTTTCTGGGCTTTAACATAAGAAGGTAGATTTATTTTTGTATTTTTAAAATGTTCGCAGGCATAATGAGATATGGTAGAATCAGCTTATAGTAATAATTGCTGAATAGCCTCACAATCGACACGTCCTTAGTCTAAAAAACACAAACTGGGCAGGCGGCACCTTGGCCCGTTGTCACCATTTACACCCAATACCCTTAATCACCAACGCATGACAAAAGCATCCGAGAAGAAGAGTGGATTTATTATGGCCGCAGTTAAACTTATTTATAATCTCATGTTAATACATACATGCATGCAGTTGACAATATACAGCAATTACAATACGTGAATCCTAGTTCTTATTGATTCTATCTTGACCATTCCGGTGCAGGAGGCCTAGCCTATTGAGTCACACAGCTCCACAAAATTATTGTCACCTTACTCACAAAACACCTTTTCCGCTCTATCTGGGCAGAAACCGTAGACGTGCCCATGCACTACCATCATTTCTTCCATCAGGGGTTGCTGTAAAACCACCTCTCCTCCTTCACCGTTGCCTCTTTCCTTGATTCCTTCAGCCCGCCATTCCGTCCAAGCCCCGCCATGGCACTGCCCCCCTCCCCCTCTGTAGAAGAGGAGGACTGCCCTGTGTCTTTACATCATCATATCACCGCAATCAATATGGCAAATCAACTTCATGATGGACCACTGTTTCAGCTTCATTTGGTCTAAACATACTGCTGCGTGCTCTAACAGGCCTAAAACCTTCTGCCAGTGCTGCGACGTGACCCCTAGTATCGCTCCATGGTGCGACCGCACCTCGAATATTGTGTTCAATTCTGGTCGCCGCGTCTCAAAAAAGATATAGTGGAATTAGAAAAGGTGCAGAGAAGGGCGACGAAAATGATAAAGGGGATGGGACGACTTCCCTATGAGGAAAGGCTAAAGCGGCTAGGGCTCTTCAGCTTGGAGAAAAGGCGGCTGAGGGGAGATATGATAGAGGTCTATAAAATAATGAGTGGAGTTGAACGGGTAGATGTGAAGCGTCTGTTCACGCTTTCCAAGAATACTAGGACTAGGGTGCATGCGATGAAGCTACAATGTTGTTAAATGTAAAATGAATCGGAGAAAATGTTTCTTCACTTAACGTGTAATTAAACTCTGGAATTCGTTGCCAGAGAATGTGGTAAAGGCGGTTAGCTTAGCGGAGTTTAAAAAAGGTTTGGACGGCTTCCTAAAGGAAAAGCACATAGACCGTTATTAAATGGACTTGGGGAAAATCCACTATTTCTGGGATAAGCAGTATAAAATGTTTTGTACATTTTTGGGATCTTGCCGGGTATTTGTGACCTGGATGCTGGGCTCGATGGACCTTTGGTCTTTCCCAGTATGGCAATACTTATGTACTTATGTACCCTAGGTTTTTGGGCGGGTGGGGTGGGTAAGCTGCTGTAGCAGCCGGGCAAAATGGCGCTTGCCCCTTGCAGTTATCCTTCTTTCTGCTTCTGGTCACCACCCTTTCCCGCCTCTTACTTTTCTCCCCTGTCTCACTACCTCTATCCCTCCTCTGCTTCTCGATTGGTTCCCGTTTCCTTAACCCTGTTCTAACCTGCTTAACCCTATCTTTTCCCTACTTATTCCCACCCCCCCACCTCCTTCCCCTGTGCCCCCACAATATCCTTTTACAGTTGTGTCAGGCCGCCGTCCGTTTGTGTGCCTGATCTCCCTAGGCGGATAGCTCAGGATCTTTCCCTGATTTAGTTTAAAGCTGAAACCCCTGTCTTTTTTTTCTTTTTATTCTTTTTATTCCCAAAGTTATAGAGTTCAATGACTCAATTCAAATTGCAACGTCCACAAAAATGTATATTATTCAGTCCATGAGGTTTTCAATGCGGTATAAATGTAGTGCGAACATTTCTCAGCACTTACCTTTGAAGTTGTTCTCATCAGCTCAACAGAGCTACCCATTTCACTGGACGCTTCATCAGGAGCTGATTCAAAAGAATTGATTCTCCTTCTCCCTTTCCCTATTCAGGTTAGCAGACTGAGCTGTTTTTACATTTGATCATCTTTTTTTTTTTATTTTTATTTGTCATCAAAAAGATCATTGTAACTCAATCTTCTTAAGCACTCATATTGAGGTTTCACAGCTTTAAAAG
The DNA here is from genome assembly GCF_901765095.1 of Microcaecilia unicolor. Taxonomy (NCBI): domain Eukaryota; kingdom Metazoa; phylum Chordata; class Amphibia; order Gymnophiona; family Siphonopidae; genus Microcaecilia; species Microcaecilia unicolor. Next base: position 81,382 of record NW_021963134.1, on the reverse strand, counting down.
TGTTTCCACACATCACAGCCATCGGATTTTGCAATTTAATGCTGCTTTGGAACATTAGCTTTTGTTTTCATCAGCTTTTTAAAATTATTTTTTATTGTAACCTTTGACCTCCTGTGCACACATTTAAGCCGGCACTTTTCACAGCACGGCAGATTCTCCAGTTCTGCTCTGTGGATGTGAAGTGCTGCTGCTTTGGACGGAAAGTGCTGTTCTGTTAAAGAAGTCCAGCAGCTGTGAGTATTCTTTCAACTATACCACTGTTTATATGACTTTTAGACAAACTGCTATCATTGGCTTTTATGATAGAGGTCTACAAAATAATGAGCGGGGTAGAGCGGACAGATGTGAAGCGTTTGTTTACGCTTTCTAACAATAATAGAACCAGGGGACGCAAGATGAAATTAGAATGTGGTAGGTTTAAAACAAATCGGAGAGAGTTTTTCTTGACTCAGCGTGTGGTTAGACTCTGGAACTCATTGCCGGAGAAGGTAGTGACGGGAGCTGGCCTTGCTGAGTTTAAAGGGGGTCTGGACAGATTCCTGAAGGAAAAGTCCATTGATCGTTATTAAATTTGGGGTTTTTGCCAGGTTCTTGGGGCCTGGATTGGCCGCTGTCGGAGACAGAGTGCTGGGCTTGATGGACCTTTGGTCTTTTCCCAGCTTGGCAGTGCTTATGTACTTATGCGGCTTGGTCAATAAGAATTTCCCCCTTTTTTAACCCATTTTTTGGCTATTTTGGAGGCAGGATTGTTTTAATTCCCCTTAGGTATGTGTCCTTTTAGCTGCTACTTCTGCTGGTAAATGGTAAATTGATTTTCTATCCCGCTATTACCTCGCATTTCTAAGCGGGTGGCAACGTTTTAAGCAGCCAGTTTCATTTACCTGGGAAGAAGGGGCATAATAGTAAACTTAGTATTTAAGAAAAAAAAGTAAATCTGTAGTTAGCGTGGGATACATATTTCTGAAACAAAAGGGGTTTCTTCTGTATTTAAGCAGTTCTGTTTGCAATTATTATAATGACGGTGGCTTGCTAATCATTGGTTTCACTTTTGATTTACTGTTTTCTGCACTCTCAGTCAATATGATGAGTTGATGCATATTTTACATACTGACTAATTTGGTTTGTTCATGTCATTGTCTCTCACTGTACCGTTAGACCACAATACCTGGTAGAAATCCAATTAGAAACACCATCCCATGCTACCAGTCCCCGGGTAAGCAGTCCATCTCTATCCCCATGTCCTTCTCAATAACAGACCATGGACTTCCTCCAGGAACTTGTTCAAACCAGGGGCATAGCACCTAACTCTTACCTTCAGGATATCCGGACTGCCCCAATTTGACTGCCCCTATCGTATTGTCTACTCACTTGTCCTTTAGATTGTAAGCTCTTTGAGCAGGGCCTGTCCTTTTATGTTAAATTGTACAGCGCTGCGTAACCCTAGTAGCGCTTTAGAAATGTTAAGTAGTAGTAGTAGTACTTCGGCAGGAGGGGGGTCCAGATCCCAAGGTGAGGGGGCCCATTTTAGCCCCCCTGGTGCCGCCGACCCCCCCATTGCCGCCACCCACCCCCTGCCATTGCTGACCCCGCTGCCACCACCAACTTTGCCCCCCACCGCCGCCAACCTGCCTCTCGACCCCCCCCCCCCACCGCCAACCTGCCGTCGCCTACCTTTGCTGGCAGAGGACTCCAACCTCCACCAGCCGAGGTCCTCTTCTCGCAAAAGTTTTCCTTCTGTTTCTGACGTCCTGCACGTTGTACGTGCAGGACGTCAGAAACAGAAGGAAGCCTTTTGCGAGAAGAGGACCTCGACTGGCGGGGGTTGGGGTCCCCCACCAGCAAAGGCAGGCAACGGCGGGTTGGCAGCGGGAGGGGGGGTCGAGGGGGTCGTCAGCAGGGGGGTCCAGGGCCAAATCTATGGGAGCCCAGGCCCTCCTGATGCCACATAGCTACGCCACTGGTTCAAACCTTTTTTAAACCCAGAAACGCTAACTGCCATTACCACATTCTTCAGCAGTGAGTTTCAGAGCTCTGAGTGATAAAATATTTCCTCCTGTTTGTACATGCAATTTCATTGAGTGTCCCCTGAAAAATCAATTCACCTCCACCTGCTCCACACCACTCAGTATTTTGTAGACCTGGGTTTGCCTCTTTGTGGATGATACTAAACTCTGCAACAGGGTGGACACCCTGGAGGGTGTGAATGGCATGAGGAAGGACCAAGCAAAGCTAGAGGAATGGACCGATATTTGGCAACTAAGGTTTAATCCCAAAAAATGCAGGGTCATGCACTTGGGTCGCAAAAATCCGAGGGAACGGTACAGTATAGGGGGTGAAGTGATTCAATGTGCGAAGGAACTTGGGAGTGATTGTGTCTGACGACCTTAAAGCTTTCAAACAGGTAGAAAAAGCGATGGCCAAAGCCAGAAGGATGCTTGGGTGCTTAAAGAGAGGCCTGACCAGCAGGAAAAAGGAGGTGATAGTGCCGTTGTATAAGTCTCTGGTGAGGCGTCATTTGGAGTACTGCATGCAGTTCTGGAGACCGCACCGACGGAAAGATATAAACAGGATGGAGTCAGACCAGAGGGCGGCTCCGAAATTAGTAAACGGTCTTGAATGCAAAAATTATATGGACAGGCTTATGAACCTCAACATATATACGCTGGAAGAGAGGAGGGAGAGAGGAGACATGATAGAAACATTTAAATATCTCAAGGGCATTTATGTACAGGAAGAGAGCCTTTTTCAAATGAAGGAGAGCTCTGGAATGAGGGGGCATACGATAAAGTTAAGAGGGAATAGGCTTAGGAGTAACCTAAGGAAGTATTATTTCACAGAAAGGGTGGTGGAGGCGTGGAATGACCTCCTGGTGGGGGGTGGGGGTGGAGTCAAGAACTATTCCAGAATTTAAAAAGGCATGGGATAAGCATGTGGGATCGCTTAGGAACAGGAAGAATTAGGGGTTACAAAGGATGGGCAGACTGGATGGGTCAAATGGCTTTATCTGCCGTCATGTTTCTATGTTTCTAATTTATAGAATACTGACTAATGGAGATTTTGCACGCAACGGTTAATTAGTGCCAATTAGCAGCTAACTATTATAATAAAGCATACACATAGTTGACATTTTTCTATAACTTGTGTACGCAACTTTGCATGCTAAGCATTAAATTGGGCATGCAAGTTTACAGAATTAGGGGGTAGGTGGCGAAATATAGGCATACCATTACTGAAATGCCCTTCATGCACCTAAGTCAATTTAATATGCATTAAAGCGCATTAACATGCATTAACTTGCTAACATGTTAGTAAGTGAATCTATTTTCTGTTACTTGCTGAACCAATTCTGACAAAGCAGGACTAGAAAATCTAACTTAATCACACCCGTAAAGTTCCTAGTAAAACTTCATTAAATTATCTACTAATGTGAGATGTGCACTCTGTTGTGGATAATTACCAGACTATCAGGAACTTCAACCATGAAAAAATATTTAGCTTGTAATTTTCAATTTGCGCATTAGGCAGTCTTTGAATCTGATGGCAGGATTTATACTTAGGGACTTAATTTAGTAGTTAAGTCCCTAAATATAAATCCCCCTAATTTCAGGCTCCATCCTCCTAATTCCAATCTCCTTCCTCCTAATTCCAAATAGTGCACTACAAGTTAAGCACCGATTATGTACCTAAATTTAGGCACTCAAATAGAAGTTGAGTGTCCAAACAGGGTGGGTGGGGAGGGGGGGCAATGTTTCCTCTAAGCTGAGTGGGAGTCCTCCAACCGCATTGCTACCTGTGGAGGGCAGTGCTTCAATATTGTGTTTTCAGTTCGGTCAGCCGGGTATTCTCCAGTGGTTGGGTCCAACTCATGAAGGAAGATTTCAATGTCAGTGTTGTCCTGAAGTGGCATGTTGCGTAGGTTTGCAATTTTTTTCATTGAAATACTTAGCAAGTTTGTCTTCAAATGGGATGTCTGTATTCGATGTAGTGACCAAGTTGGTGTCTAGGAGTTTGTTCACGAGTTGGTATAATTTCTTTGTGTCTTTGTAATCTGTACCAATTTTAGTTTTATAATATGATCTTTTGGTCTGTCTTATTGCGTATTTGTATTTTCTTTGTGATTGTTTCCATGTGTTGAGTGTGTGTTTGTCTTTTGTTTTTCTCCATGCTCGTTCGAGTTTCCTGGATTGTGTTTTTAGCTTTTTCAGTTCATCATTGAACCATGGTATCGAGTTAAGCTTACGTAAAGTTCTTGTTCGTAAGGGTGCTATTTCATCTAGTATGCATTTGCATCTTTTATCCCATTCCACGAGGTAATATATGAAATCTGTTTGTGCTGTCCATTCATTGTTGTATATCTGTTGCCAGAATGTTTTCGTGTCTACTTGACCTCTTCTGCTGTAGGATGTGTGTTCTTGTAGTTGGTGTAATCCATTCTTCTGTCAGTGTAGGGATAAATTTAATTTGTAGTGATCAGTCCAGAGTGTTTTTGTCCATTTAATATCTGTTATTGTTAGGTTCTGGTCTGTTGAAAGTTTGTGTGAGATAAAATCAAGTGTGTGCCCTTTGATGTGGGTTGCTTGCATTTGTGGCCATTTGAGATCCCATAGCTGGAGGAATTCCTTACATTCTCGTGCGTTGATTGAGTTTGGGTCTTCTAAGTGAAGTTTGATGTCTCCTAATACTAGCACATTGGAGTTGGTTACACATGTGTTTGAAATGAAGTCCATGAAGTTAGTTAGTCTGGCCTTTGTTCCAGTTACCTGGAGGTCTGTAAAACAAGACACAATTCACATGATCAAATAGGGTTTTGTTGTGGATTCTGATTGAGGCAATTTCAAGTTGAGGTGTCATGGACTCGGCAGTGGTTTCGATGGTAAAGTGGGATTGATAGATTAATGCTAAGCCTCCGCCTCTCTTTTTCTTTCTAGTCCAGTGTGTGATTTTGTATCCTGGAGGGCACATGTCTAGGATTATGGGATCCTTTTGGTCATGGATCCAGGTTTCATTGATGAAGAGTAGGTGAAGGTCTTCTGCCATGATCCAGTCTGTTAGTATTGCTGTTTTGTTTACTGCAGATCTGGCATTGATGTAGCCCACTTGGATTGTTTGGAATGGGTCTTCTGCGCCTGGTGTTGTGTGGACTTTTATTAGTTGTTGTTTCTTTGTTGAGGTAGTTTGTTTGGACCCTTCTTTGCATTCTGTAGTGGTTGTCCGCATGTTGGTGTCACTGCTTCTATTATCTGTCCCAAGCACATTTACATTCTACATAAATACATAAGTATTGCCATCGTGGGACAGACCGATGGTCCATCAAGCTCAGCATCCTGTTTCCAGCAGTGGCCAATCCAAGTCACAAGTACCTGGCAATATCCCAAAACAGTACAATACATTTTATGCTGCTTATTCCAGAAACAAGCAGTGGATTTTCCACAAGTCAATTTTAATAATGGTCTATGGACTTTTGCTTAAGGAAGCATGCCAAACCTTTTTTAAACTCCCTAAGCTAACCGCTTGTAGTGCATTCTTTGGCAACAAATTCCAGCGTTTAATTACACATTGAGTGAAGAAATATTTTCTCTGATTTATTTTAAATTTACTACTTTGTAGCTTCATTGTGTGCCCCTATTCCTAATATTTTTGGAAAGAGTAATTTCACGTCTACCCATTCTACTCCACTAATTATTTTATAGACCTCTATCATTATCTCCCCTCAGTCGTCTTTTCTCCAAGCTGAAGAGCCCTAGCCGCTTTAGCCTTTCCTCATAGGGGAGTCGTCCCATCCTCTTTATCATTTTTGTCAGCCTTCTCTGTACCTTTTCTAATTCCACTATCTTTTTTGAGATGCGGCCACCAGAACTGAACACAATATTCAAGGAGCAGCCGCACCATGGTGTGATAGAAAGGCATTTTAATGTCTTCATTTTTGTTTTCCATTCCTTTCCCAATAATACCTAACATTTTATTTGCTTTCTTAGTCGCTGCCACACACTGAGCAGAGGATTTCAACGTATCATCAACAACAACGCCGAGATCCCTTTCTTGGTCGGTGATTCCTAACGTGGAACCTTGCATTTCGTAGCTATAGTTTGGGTTTCTCTTTCCCACATGCATCACTTTGCACTTGCTCACATTAAATGTCATCTGCCATTTAGATGCCCAGTCTCCCAGTCTCATAAGGTCCTCTTGTAAATTTTCACAATCCTCTTGCGATTTAACAATTTTGAATAACTTTGGGTCGTCAGCAAATTTAATTACCTCACTGTTACTCCCTTCTCTAGATCATTTATAAATATGTTAAAAAAGCAGCAGTCCCAGCACAGACCCCTGGGGAACCCCACTATCTACCCTTCTCCATTGAGAATACTGTCCATTTAACCCTACTCTCTGTTTTCTATCTTTTAAACAGTTTTTAATCCACAATAGGACACTACCTCCTATCCCGTGACTCTCCAATTTCCTCTGGAGCCTTTCATGTTACAGTGCTGGCCTGCACCACCAATGACAGATTATTCCATGCATTGAGATCTTCTTCTTTGGTTCAATCAAACCCTATATTACATCCACATCCCGGGCACTATTGCATGTATATGTGATAGTGAGGGCTTGTGACCAGGCAGCAGAAATATAAACCAAAAGAAAAGTCTTCATTATGAACCTGTTATTATCACCAGAAACATAACCAGGTTGAGGGCATGGAGGAGCGGAGAGTGGATTGCCGATGGCGCTGGTGTGTTTTTAAAATATGACAGATCGTGTCAAAAATAGGCACCGTCACCATCGGAAACCCATTTGGGTGAGCGACTTCTCCTCTGGTGACCCACCTAGCTACATCTCTAATTATCACAGATCTGGCATGCAAACATGGGAAGGATTTAAATGCAACTTCAATTCACTCAAAAAGGAACTTTGCTCTCTTAGATGTTGTGGTAACCAGATTCATTAACTCACACTTGCACTCACAGTGACCACTCCTAGCAGTTTCAGTTCAATACGTCTCTTGGCTCATCTTCCAGCACTGAAGTCATGGGCTAGAACTCTCCTGGAGCACAATTTCCTCTTGCCCAAGCTTGGATTCTACCCTGGAGCAAGCAACCCCTTAGTTCTGTGCCTCCCTGTTCTTTTGTGCTATAGAGCTTTTAACTTCCACTCCGCCTGATTCCCATCTTTCTGATTCAGTCTTATTCTCATTGAGGGAGCGTCTTTAAGGAAACCCAGGGATACATTACCCATTCCCTCACATTGTATTTTAATTTGAAAAATATATAACCCATCTCTTTTGCTATGTCATGCATTTTGTCACAAATATATAATTTGGGTAGCTGACGTATTTTTACAGTATTGTTTTACTACATCCAGCTTGGGGAGGGGGCAAGTGGACCAGGAGTAGGAGCAACAAGAATGGCTGGACTAGGGAGTAGAGTGATTGTCCTGGGCTCTGCTCCACATTCACTAGCCCTCCTTCTGCTCTGAAGGAGGGGCTGAAGCAGCACACCAGTGCTGCTCTGCATTCTGAAAAGAAGTGATGGAACTGTGGTCTAGGTTATTCCTTTGGAAATTAAGCCCTGCCTGTTAATCACAATAGTCTTCTGAACTGCTCTGTTATAGTTCTTTGAATTTTTAAATGATTTTGCATTGAAAATTGTGCAATCTGTATCCCTAATGAGCTTAAACAATGTCACATATGACCACATACACAGAAAACTCATACCCATATATTTGTTTTGATGACAGTACTTTATGCGACAATACAAACAGAAGAACAGTAACCCTCACAGTCCCAATGATACTCCAAATACAGTAAAGGTGACAAAGAAGTGGAAGCTAGATGATATTCATATCATATCATATGTCTATGTTTAAATTTATTCAGACTTGATGAATTGCCTTTTTTAGTAAATAAATCAAAACATAAGTACATAAGTAATGCCATACTGGGAAAAGACCAAGGGTCCATCGAGCCCAGCATCCTGTCCACGACAGCGGCCAATCCAGGCCAAGGGCACCTGGCAAGCTTCCCAAACGTACAAACATTCTATACATGTTATTCCTGGAATTGTGGATTTTTCCCAAGTCCATTTAGTAGTGGTTTATGGACTTGTCCTTTAGGAAACCATCCAACCCCTTTTTAAACTCTGCTAAGCTAACCGCCTTCACCACTTTCTCCGGCAACGAATTCCAGAGTTTAATTATACGTTGGGTGAAGAAAAATTTTCTCCGATTTGTTTTAAATTTACTACACTGTAGTTTCATCGCATGCCCCCTAGTCCTAGTATTTTTGGAAAGCGTGAACAGACGCTTCACATCCACCTGGTCCACTCCACTCATTATTTTATATACCTCTATCATGTCTCCCCTCAGCCGTCTCTTCTCCAAGCTGAATAGCCCTAGCCTCCTTAATCTTTCTTCATAGGGAAGTCGTCCCAATCCCGCTATCATTTTAGTCGCCCTTCGCTGCACCTTTTCCAATTCTACTATATCTTTCTTGAGATGCGGCGACCAGAATTGAACACAATACTCAAGGTGCGGTCGCACCATGGAGCGATACAACGACATTATAACATCCTCACACCTGTTTTCCAGCTGTGTATGATGCTGGCAATAGTTCTGTGTATATATTTCTATGGGCATCTCTAGCATTTAGCATGCACTGAAAACGCTTCTGTGCCTTTGAAAAAGGACCTCTATAAGATTAGTGGAGGAGTGGCCTAGTGGTTAGGGTGGTGGACTTTGGTCCTGAGGAACTGAGTTCAATTCTCACTTCAGGCACAGGCAGCTCCTTGTGACTCTGGGCAAGTCACTTAACCCTCCATTGCCCCATGTAAGCCGCATTGAGCCTGCCATGAGTGGGAAAGCGCAGGGTAAAAATGTAACAAAAATAAAATAGATACCATTGGAGATTCTACATGGAATGTTGCTACTATTGGAGATTCTACATGGAATGTTGCTATTCCACTAGCAACATTCCATGCAGAAGCCTGCGCGGCCACATTGGTGATCTGCAAGGGCCGACTTCTACATGGAATGTTGCTAGTGAATGTTGCTAGTGGAATAGCAACATTCCATGTAGAATCTCAAATAGTAGCAACAGTGGAGGAGGAGTGGCCTAGTGGTTAGGGTGGTGGACTTTGGTCCTGAGGAACTGAGTTTGATTCCCACTTCAGGCACAGGCAGCTCCTTGTGATTCTGGGCAAGTCACTTAACCCTCCATTGCCCCATATAAGCCGCATTGAGCCTGCCATGAGTGGGAAAGTGCGGGGTACAAATGTAACAAAAAAAGAATCTCTACAGAATAGAGCACGTGCAAATCCAAATTGTTGCCAATTAATGACAATAATTGATTGTTAGCACACAATTATTAGTGTTAATTGGCTCGTTAGTCAATTTAGTAGAGTGCACATCTTAGTGTACATTTTTGCATGTGTATATTTGCACCACTTATAGAATCTGGGGGTAAAAGTTTTTACTAAACCACAGTTAGCCAGGTTTTCTGGTTATCCACAAAGGATATGCATGAGATAAATTGGCATCAGTATATGCAAATTGATCTCATGCATATTCATTGGTGATATCCTGAAACCCAATTGCCTGAGGAGTTACCAGTAAAGGTGTGGGAAGCCCTGGTCTAAGTGTCCGATCTCTGCATTTACTACCATGTCTGTGATAATTGAATTGATTCTGAAATTTGCAGGAACGTATTAAAAATTTTCAGACAGAGAGAATGCTAAATGTGAGAGATTTCTTCAAATAAACACCAGCTTGTGTTGTCACCAGCTCTGTTCAATAAAATAAAATAAATCCCAAAGCATCTTAAGTTGGAAGCTGACTGGTAGACTGCTTACTTTAGCTTTGTAGGCTCATCAATATTCAATCTGTTCAAAATTCTGCTGCACGACTAATATTCCGCCAGTGTCGTTATGCTCATATTAGCCCTCTCCTCAAGTCACTTCACTGGCTTCCTATCCGTTTCCGCATACAATTTAAACTCCTCTTATTGACCTATAAGTGCATTCACTCTGCAGCTCCTCAGTACCTCTCCACTCTCATCTCTCCCTACATTCCTCCCCGGGAACTCCGTTCACTGGGTAAATCTCTGCACCGTTCTCCTCCACTGCTAACTCCAGACTCCGTTCCTTTTATCTTGCTGCACCATAGGTCTGGAATAGACTTCCTTAGCCGGTACGTCAAGCTCCATCTCTGACCGTCTTCAAATCTAAGCTAAAAGCCCACCTTTTTGATAACTCCTAACCCTTATGCACTTGTTCAGAACCCTTATTTTATCATCCTCACTTTAACATTCCCTTATCTCTTGTTTGTCCTGTTTGTCTGTCCTAATTAGATTGTAAGCTCTGACGAGCAGGGACTGTCTCTTCATGTTCAAGTGTACAGCGCTGAGTACGTCTAGTAGCGATATAGAAATGATAAGTAGTAGTAGTAGTAGAAATCTATTCATTTTCTTTTCAAGCACGTTTTTGAAATTTCCGAATGTAGTCTTCCAAACTTCTTAATTGTTGGTGTTGATATGCAGGGGTGTTGCCAGACCTCACGGTGAGAGGGGGCCAGAGCCCGAGGTTAGGGGCACATTTGAGTGCCGCCCCGCCGCCCCCCCCCTGCCTCGCCTCCTCGCCCCCCCCCCCCCACTGCCTCGCCTCACCTCCTTGCTGCTTCCCCTCACCTCTCCCCCCGCAAAAATAAATACCTTTGCTGGCGGGGGTCCTCAACTCGCGCCAGCCGAAGCCTTCTTCAGCGCCAGCCTCTGGCGCTGCTGCGTTTGCTGCCCCGGAGACCGGCACTGAAGAAGGTTTCAGTTGGCAGGGGTTGGGGACCCCCGCCAGCCAAACCAGGGGCCTGGATGAAATTTCAGGGGCCCAGGCCCCCGTGGCCCCCCATAGATATGTTTCTGTTGATATGTGAATGGAAATCTCTGGTTAGAAAGTTAGGGCCCCTTTTAATAAGCCGCATAAGGATCTACACATGCTCAACGTGTGCCATAATGAACTTAACGCCTGACTATCGCATGCCTCTTGCGGTAATTTCATTTTTTGGCGCGTGACTGCTACACGCGTCTGGAAAATATTTTTTAGTAGGGGATACGCGCCAAGTGGCATCTGATGCGCGTAGGTCATTACCGTGCAGATTCCTTACTGCTAGGTCTATGGCTGGCAGTAAGGTCAGACACCCAAAGTGGACGCGTGGCAATTTTTGATTTTGCCACACGTCCATTTTCGGAAAAGAATTTTAAAAAGGCATTTTTGGTACGTGCGCTGAAAAAATATTTCTGCACGTGCCCAAAATCCGAGCCTACACTACCACAAGCGTCTTAGTAAAAGGAACCCTTAATATAGCAACTCCTTATCAAGCAGACAGAATATCGCAGGAGTGTGAAATAACAGGCAGGATTGGCAGAGAAATCCAATACACTCTAGAATTCTTTTCAGCTCTGCATCACCTATGCAGATGTGCCCTATACCCAGGAAAAGGTCGGACCAGTCAATCATCTTTACTCAGTAAAAGGTTCACACCGAGCCGCCCGTGGAGCTTTAGTTACCTACCACCTTTGTTTTAGCACAAGCTGTGAATTTTGTCCATTAAAAATTATTTAACAAAATGCTTTCAGAGGACCAAGCGGCTATAGTAGCTATTATTCCATCACCAAGCAAAGAAATGATTTTGCGAGGCCTGCTGACAGCGTAGCTGCTGTACATGCAAGTGGAAGGGAACATTATTTGTAAACACGCCGCTGAACTTGAGGCTTGACAGCTCTGTTTTTAGCTTGTTTAAAAAGCTATAATAATGTTTCTATTTGGAGACATCGAGAATGTTTCGTCCAGGAGTGACGGGGTGGGGGTGGGGGTAATTTGAAAATGCGATTCTGCAGGTGAAACAGTGTATGGAATGTCAAACTGAAGAGAAAGGAGGTGCTCCAGGAGCTTGGGGAGGAGCTAATGCTTATCGAGGAAATTCAGGGGCCCTTTGACGCAGCCTCATAAGTGTCTACGCATGCCCAACGCGCACCAAAATGGAATTATCACATGGCTACCGTGTGGCTCTTGTGGTAATTTCAATTTTGTTGTGCGTTCAATACGCGTGGCATTTGGCACATAGGTCATTACTGCCCGGTTATCACGTGAGACTTTACCACTAGGTCAATGACTGGTTGTAAGGTCGCAGACCCAAAATGGACGCGTGGCCATTTTGAATTTGCCGCACATCTATTTTTGGGAAAAAAAGGCTGTTTTTACTGGTGCGCTGAAAAATGGATTGGTGCTCACCCAAAACCCATGCCTACGTGACTGCAAGCCATTTTTCAGCGCACCTAAGTAAAAGGACCCCTCAATAAACAGTGCCATAACTTAGGCGTCCCCAAAAATTCAGCACTAAGCGCTATTCTATAAACGGTGCATGGACCTTATAGAGAATAGCATTTAACGTGGATCCCATGCCTAACTTTTGGGCACTGGAATTACGCCTGCTGAAACCTGGTGTAAAAGCTGACACCCACGTTAGGCAGTATTCTGTAGTTCCATGCACAAGTTTTCAGAATGCCCCTGACATGCTCATAGCCACGCCCCCTTTTGAGATATGTGCCAAGGGAGGTAGGCGCTGTGCCTTATAGAAAATCGTGCATCCAGATCAGTGGCATAGCTACGTGGAGCCACGGGGGCCTGGGCCCCCATAGATTTGGCCCTGGACCCCCCTGCCGACGACCCTTTCGACCCCCCCTTGTGCCAACGACCCCCGCTGCCGCCGTTGTCACCCTGGGCTACCTTTGCTGGTAGGGGACCCCAATCCCCGCCAGCCGAGGTCCTCTTCTTCCCGCGAAGGCTTCGTTCTGTTTCTGACATCCTGCACATTGTACGTGCAGGACGTCAGACTCACAGAAAAAGAATGAAGCCATCTTGCAAGGCTTCATTCTGTTTCTGTGAGTCTGACATCCTGCACGTACAACGCGCAGGATGTCATTAACAGAACGAAGCCTTCGCGGGAAGAAGAGGACCTTGGCTGGTGGGGATTCGGGTCCCCGCCAGCAAAGGTAGCCCACAGCAACGACGGTGGCGGCGGGGGAGGGTCATCGGCGGGAGGGGGGGTTGAGAGGGTCATCGACAGGAGGGGGGGGTCGAAAGAGTCGTCAGCAAGGGTCGTCAAAGTTGTTGGTGGTGGTGGCGGCAACGGGGGGGTCGGCAATGGCAGGGGGGGGTCGGTGGCATGGGAGGGGGGGCTAAAATGTGCCCCCTCACCTCGGGCTTTGGATCCCCCTCCCGCCAAAGTCTGGCTATGCCCCTGATCCAGATACACATGCAAATCTTTATGAGTGGCAATTAACATCAGTAACTGGTTGTTAGCACCCAATTATTGAATCATAACTCATCATCCAGTGTATTTGCGCGTGCATCTCAGAAGTGCACCTAAAGTTGGCCATGCAACTTTGGGAGCCATAGAAAGGATCCAGGGTTTGTATGTGCAAGAAAATATGCTAAGCGATTTGTGCAGATTAAACAGCAAGCGTAAACGTATGCAGTTACTTTCCATGGGATAATTTTTCAAAGAAAAGTTAGCGCATATTCCCTTTGAAAGTTGTCATCTTGGGCCAGATTCTATATATGGCGCCTAAAAAAATCCACACGGATGTAAGCATATTCTATAAAATTTAGGCGCGGTTTATACTGTAGCGCCTAAATCTATGCACGCCTATTTACACCAAAAAAAACCTGGTAGAAATACATGCACATATATTTATGTGCTCTGACCCATATTCTGCAATTACACATGTAAATTATGGCATGCCCACGAAATGCCCGTAAACACGGCCCTTTAAACTACGTGCATTTACTTTGAAATGTGCACTTTTCAATTTAGGGGCAGTTCTTTATAGCATTCGCTTAGCGATTTCCGCACACAGGGGCCCTTTTACTAAGCCGCGTAAGTGTCTACGCACGCCCAATGCGCACCAAAATGGAGTTACTGCCCGACTACCGCATGGCTCTTGTGGTAATTTCATTTTTGGCAGAAGTCCGATACGCGTGTCTGAAAAATATTTTTTTATTTCCAGCATGCGTAACGGATGCGCGCCAAGTGGCATTTGACGTGCGTAGGTCATTACCGCCCAGTTACCACATGAGTCTTTACCGCTGGGTCAATGGCTGGTGGTAAGGTCTCAAATTGCCAATTAATGCTTGTTATTGCTTATTAAGTGCTGTTATCAGCACTCATTAGCTTGTTAAGCTAATTAAGTGTTATAGCATACGTGCCTATTTTGGCGCCTAATTTAAGCGCACTACAAAGAATCCTGGCGATAGCGTCTAAAACACTGGTGATGAATAATACCAGTTTAAGCAGTATTCTATAACAGGGGCGTAGCCAGACTTCGGCGGGAGGGGGGTCCAGAGCCCAAGGTGAGGGGGCACATTTTAGCCCCTCCCGGCACCGCCGCCCCCTGCCATTTACAACCCCTCCCCGCCGCCATCACCAACAACAATTTTGACCCTCCCCCCGCCGACGACCCTCTCGACCCCCTCCCGCCGCCACCCCTCCCACGCCACCGCCGCCGTTGCCTACCTTTTCTGGCAGGGGACCCTAGTCCCCACCAGACGAGGTCCTCTTCTTCCCGCGCAAGCCTTCGTTCTGTTTCTTTCAGTCTGACGTCAGAAACAGAATGAAGCCTTGCGCGGGAAGAAGAGGACCTCGGCTGGCGTTGGTTGGGGTCCCCCGCCAGCAAAGGTAATCCACGGCGACGGTGGGGGAGGTTGGCGGCGGGAGGGGGGTCGAGAGGGTCGTCGGCAGGGGGTCCATGGCCAAATCTATGGGGGCCCAGACCCCCGTGGTCCCACGTAGCTATGCCACTGTTCTATAAGCAACACCTAAAGTTAATCGCAGTTTATAGAATTAACACTTAAGTGGACAGGTCATGAGTAAATTTAGGAACTGCTGTTTGCACCACTGAAAAACATGGTGCAAATGCTGGCATCTAAACTTATGTGCAGAATACCCATATTCTGTAATTACACATAACTCAAAACCACGCCCCTGTTCTGCCCTTAAACACCCACGACCCTCCAATTTCCGCATCCACTTTTTTGGACCGCAGGTAAATTTTAGGCACTGATCCCGTTCTGCATGTTAGTCCCAAGTAAATCTAATTAGTCCCAATAATTGCTTGTTAAAAAGCCAATTATTTGCACTAACTGGCTCATTGTTCTATTAAATTACTGGTGCAAATCAGGAGCACACCTAAATAATGCATATTAAATTTTTGGAGACCTTTATAGAATCAGGGGGCTTATGTTCATATCTGATGCATATGCTAGACACTGTTATAAAATTACTCTCTCTATTTTCAGGGACCTAAAGAGGGGGTGCTTTAGATAGAACAGGGATGAAAGTTGGGAAAATTAGTGTGTGGCCTTTAATAGGGAAGATAGAAATATTGACCATTTTATCCTAGCAGAAAAAATGGCCTAAGTGCGCAGGATTGACCTGTGTAAGGATGTACTAAGGCCCGTTTTACCTCAGTTTGGTAAATGAGCCTCTAATAGGCTCATTTTCGAAAGACAAGGAAGCCCATCTTTCGACATAAATCGGAAGATGGATGTCCTACTCTCAGAAAGATCCAAATCGGTATAATCGAAAGTCGATTTTGGACGTCCCCAACTGCACTCCGTCGCAGGGACAGCCAAAGTTCAAGGAGATGCCCCGACCTACATGCTAGATCTTGTGGACCTACCTCCCATAAACACTAAAAGATCTGCCCGCACATTTCTTAATTTACACTTTCCCAACTGCAAAGGATTAAAATACAGACTAACACAGGCATCCAGCTTTTCCTACATGAGCACGCGGCTGTGAAATGCACTACCAACTAACTTGAAAACAATTAACGAAATAACTCACTTTCGCAAATCTCTGAAAACCTCTCTTTTCAACAAGGCCTACCACGAGAATCCATAACTTAATTATAACACTTCACCACCCTTCCCTTTTCTGAACGTCTTCCTTCTACACTGTTTGCTTAGCTCTTTTTTGTCATCCTCGATCTCTTTGTAACACCAATTGTATCTCTACCCTGGAATGGCAATGCCATAACAGATCTTTGTAAGCCACATTGAGCCTGCAAATAGGTGGGAAAATGTGGGATACAAGTGCAATAAATAATAATAATAATAGGGAAGATAGAAAAATTGGCCATTTTACCCCAGCAGAAAAAATGGCCTAAGTGCACAGGATTAACAGTGTACTAAGGCCCGTTTTACCTCAGTTTGGTAAATGAGCCCCTAACAGGCTCATTTTCGAAAGAGAAGGACGCCCATCTTTCGACACAAATCGGAAGATGGGTGTCCTTCTCACAGGGTTGTCCAAATCGGCATAATCGAAAGCTGATTTTGGACGTCCCCAACTGCTTTCCGTCTCAGGGACGGCCAAAGTTCACGGGGGTGTGTCAGAGGCATAGCGAAGGCAGGACTTGGGCGTGCTTAACACTTGGACGTCCTCGACCCATAATGGAGAAAAAAGGGCGTCCCTGACGAGCACTTGGACGACTTTACCTGGTCCTGTTTTTCTTACGACCAAGCCACATAAAGGTGCCCCAACTGACCAGATGACCACCGGAGGGAATCGGGGATGACCTCCCCTTACTCTCCCAGTGGTCACTAACCCCCTCTCACCCTCAAAATATTCTTTAAAAATATTTTTTGCCAGCCTCTATGCCAGCCTCAAATGTCATACTCAGGTCCATCACAGTAGTATGCAGGTCCCTGGAGCAGTTTTAGTGGGTGCAATGTACTTCAGGCAGGCCGACCCAGGCCCATCCCTCCCCCTACCTCTTACACTTGTGATGGTAAATGTGAGCCCTCTTCTTCTTCTATGTTTGTGCAGCGCTTTGTAGCGTTATATAAATGCTAAATAGTAGTAGCCCTCCAAACCCACCACAAACCCACTGTACCCACATGTAGGTGCCTCCCTTCATCCATAAGGGCTATGGTAGTGGTGTACAGTTGTGGGTAATGGGTTTGGGGGGGGGGGGTGAGCAGACAAGTTAAGGGAGCTATGTTCCTGGGAGCAATTTCTGAAGTCCTCTGGTGCCCGGTTGGTGTCCTGGCATGTGAGGGGGACCAGTGCACTACAAATGCTGGCTCCTCCCATGACCAAAGGGCTTGCTTGATCGTTTCTGAGATGGGCGTCCTTGGTTTCCATTATCGCCGAAAATCAGAAATGAGCAAGTCTAGGAATGACCATCTCTAAGGACGATCTAAATTTCGAGATTTGGGCGTCCCCGAGTGTATTATCGAAACGAAAGATGGACGACCATCTTGTTTCGATAATACGGGTTTCCCCGCCCCTCCATCGGGACGTTTTGCAAGGACGTCCACAACAAAACTTGGGCCTCCCTTTCGATTATGCCTCTCCACGTGTCCTATTGTTGATATGTTGAGTGGTTTTGTGGAGAAAAAGCAAATCTTGCATAAATGTCAGTATGGTTATAGATGCCATCATAGCACTGAATCGCTTCCGTTGTCTATTGCTGATGATGTGTTCATTATGGCAGATCAGGGTTATCATGCAATGTAGATACAACTGGATTTGAGTGTAGCCTTTGTTACCGAATCTCATTCCAAACTGCTTGATTTGCTGCATAAAATTGGTATCAGCTCTTCTGATTTGCAATGGTTCAAATCTTATTTTACTAATCGGGTTCAACTGGTATGTTGGAATCTAGAACTATCTTCTGGTAAGGTTTTTGAGAGTTGGGTACCACAAGGCTCATTGATGTCACCAATGCTTTTCAATGTATATGTGATGCCTTTAGTGGTCTTCTTAGAAAGCTGGGGATGTAAATTTCATATTTTTGCAGATGACATTCAATTACTTGTTTTTATGAAAGAGGATCAGCACCAATTGATGCCTGATTTCATTCATAAATTATGCCTGTTGAATGAATAGCAAGCTGACCATAATTTAGTGCTTAAGATAGAAAAATCTGCAGCACTTTGGTTATCTCGCGGTGGTAAGCTATTTTCAATTCAACCAATGTTGCAAGGCAAACCAATCCCTTTCAAGAGATATCTTGTGCGATGCGTATGACAGAGAAGGTTAGCGACGCATCGCACAAGATATCTCTGTTAGCAGTTTATGAGCTGGAATTCATCTGACTAACAAGGCAATCTTGCACCAAATACTACCAGACCCCTGACGCAGGCCTTGACGGCCGAAACACGTCACGTGTCGAGTCGTTTCTTTAGATTTGAATAAAGACCTTGTTCAGGAAGACACTCATTGTGAGAGGATTTTTATTGGATCCACTGGTTTTTCGTTTGTCTTGTATTCTCCTGTGGAGAGATCACCTTCTGTGGGTATTTTCAGTTGCTGCATTCATCTCAGCGTTGTTCATTACAGCTTCCGTTGCTTCTAGCTGTGAAATTAACTTCCACCAGAAACAGAACTTTTTGTAACATTGCTCGCAGAAATGAGCAGTTGAACAAACTATCTTGTGTTTCATAAGATTCTCAAAACATGGATTTTTGCCGGATCGTAGACATATTAAGTCCATTTCTGACTGTGATGATTGCTGATTGTTTACTTTGATTTTGGTTAAGCAATTATGTTGTTTGGTTTTACTTGTTAGACCATTCATTTCATTGTACTTGTTCCTGTTTTATTGTAAACTGATTTAAAACTTAACTATATTAAGTGGTATATTAAGGGCCTCTTTTACTAAACGGAGCTAGCGATTCCCACATGGCAAATGCGACGCAGCCCATTCAAAATGGGCTGCGGTGCATTTGCCATGCCAGGAATCACTAGAACAGTTTAGTAAAGGAGGCCCTAAGTAATCAAATCAAACATATAAATGGCGAGTGACCGACTCACTCGCAAATGCGCAGTAGAGACTTCCTTCTCTGTCCCGCCCCCGCGTCAATACGTGATGACGGGGGGGGGCGGGACAGAGAGGGAAACTGCGCCGCCGAGGTTGCTATCGCTCCCCCCCCACTCGGAGTCGCCGCCGCCACCCCTCCACCCGGCCCGGGCCCTCTCTTCCCTTCTGAACTTACACATCCATTCGCCGAACGCAGCAACGCACATCAGCTGAGCTACAGTGAGCCCTTCCTTCTTTGCCTGTGGCCCCGCCCTCCTGTGACGTAACGTCAGCGAGGGCGGGACACACACAGGCAGAGAAGGAAGGGGCAGCTCAGCTGATGTGCGTTACTGCATTCGGCGAATGGATGTGTAAGTTCAGAAGTGAAGAGAGGGCCCGGGCCAGGTGGAGGGGTGGCGGCGGCGGCGACTTCGAGGGGAGGGGAGCGGTGGCGACTTCGCGGGGGGGAGGGGAGCGGTGGTGACCGCGGGGGGAGGAAAACCTCAATACCAGCCCGTTTTTACGGGCTCAACGGCTAGTCAAATATAGTTGACATAAGGGCTATGGTAGTTGTCTACAGTTGGGTACAGTAGGTTTGTGGTGGGTTTTGGAGGGCTCACTATCTAATATAATAATTTGCACCTCCAACGTTCTGAAGCTGACTCCGTGGCAGTGAAGCCGTGTAGTGTTCCCGGGGTTCGTAATCGCCCCGCCCTCGAGGGAACTCTGTATAGTTACCAGCCCCCGCGCCTCCCTCCCTCTCTCTCTCTTTCCTCTAAGTACGACCTGTCCTGCGGCGGCCCCTCGCCTTCCTAAGTGCTGGCTGTATTTTAAAAATTTTTACCTTGGGGTGCGGCGTCCACAGTGAAGGCGAGCGGCGCTTCACACTGCCTTCGCATGTGCCTCAGCTCTGCCTCTGGTCCCGTCCTCATTTCCTGTTTCACTCACTCTCTCTCACACATACTCTCTCCTAACAGTTCCCTTAAAAACGTAATTGCCATTAGAGGACAACCTTGCTAGCACCCGTTTCATTTCTTTCAGAAATGGGCTTTTTTTTACTAGTACAATATAAGGGCGCAACGGTGAGATGTGTACCTGGGATCTTTTATGTGAAGTCCATTGCAGCTCCCCCTAGGGTGTCCCACTGCTCTGATGGGATGTCTGTGTGACCAGTCTACGAAGAATGCTGGCTCTTTCTACATCCCTTGGATTTTTTTTTTTCTAATTGTGCAAAAAGATAGGCGCACTGAGTGCAAAAGCATCTAGCAAGTGGCCATTTTTGAAACAAAAAGCTAGACGTTTTTCTCGTTCAGATTTGCTGTGTTCGCCATTTCATTTTGGACGTTTACAGCAAAACATCTAAAATCGGATTTAGATGCAAATGGCCCTTCTAAAATGACCGCCATAGTAACTTTGTAAAGGATGGCAGATAAAAACCTGCATAGCGCTTCCAGTCTACTCAACAAAATGGAATAAAATACGAATACTTGCTCCTGCTATTTTCGGGACACGGACTGTAGAAGTTTGCCCAGCGTTGGCCTTACTTTCCAACAACTGGAGAAGTCGTTGAAGTCCATTCCAGCACATCGTGATCTGCCTTTGCCAGTGGTGTTCTTTGGTTGGGTGCCACTCGGGACGGATCGCTGCTGCACACTCCCCGGATGCTGTGTCATCCCCCCCTGGATGTAGCAGCATCATCCCCCCGCAGGTGCAGCCCTGGCTGCAACAGTGTCCCCCCAGTGCATCACCTCAAAACAACCCCCCCCCCCCCAAGGTGCATCGCTCTTACCTCTTGGGGTGCTGGGAGCAGCTGCGTGGCTGTTGGCTCTGCTGGGTCCCTGCTCCCTCTGCCCTGGAACAGGAGTGGAGGAGTGGCCTAGTGGTTAGGGTGGTGGACTTTGGTCCTGGGGAACTGAGGAACTGAGTTCGATTCCCACTTCAGGCACAGGCAGCTCCTTGTGACTCTGGGCAAGTCACTTAACCCTCCATTGCTCCACGTAAGCCGCATTGAGCCTGCCATGAGTGGAAAAGTGTAACCAAAAAAAAAAGTAACAACAGAGGTAGCAGGGTACTGGTAGAGCCAACAGCCATGCAGCTGCTCCATGCACCACCTCTTGCAGCGTGCACCTGGGACAGACCGCCCCACCCTCGGTATGCGGCTGACCTTTGCCATTTTCGGGAAATACACCATAAAAGTCTATCCAGCACTGTCCTTCTCAACTATTAGAGTTGCTTTCTAAGCACCACTCCTGCCCATCATAACATATCAACTGCCACGAGGTCATTTAAGTTGTGTTCTGAATCCATCCTGTGTTGATCCCATGCATCATTGAGGCGCTGAAAGGGTTAAGGCTGAAAACACGTTAAGTTTGTGTGCTTTAATTATGCATTCAGCACCAGTCAAAAATATCTTTTTTAAGCTGAAAGCTAACATATCCGTTTTGAAATCTTTGTTGCACTGTCTCATTTTCATATCAATTTCCTTCGGTTTAAGGAAGTCTGCCTAGTATTTTTGAATCTGACTAATTAGAATCTTGGACTCTGCTTCTCTGAATCCCTGCAAAACTTTGGCTATTATCAAAAAGTTCTGCTCAGATGAACAATTATGCAAAATCCCACTTCATTTTTAAAATATATGGCGTGACATCCGTGTGGAGCCGGTTGCCTATTGAAGTTGGAGTCAGTGTTGGGAGAGGAGATTATGCCAGCGCTGTCTAAAGTGGAAATGAGAAGAGAATATTTAATTCCTTTCTCACGTAACCTTTCTAATTATCATATGAACACAGCGGTGCCCTTCTGTAGACATGCACTTCAGTTCTTATCTAGGAGATAGGATTCTGATAATACACCAGACCTTATCATCAGAAGTAAGCGTATTACAATGTCATAAGCAACTCGTTTGAATTTTACTATACAATAGAGCCTGAACCATTATTTTTTGAAAAGTAATTTTTTTTTAAATGAAAGATATTTCACAATATCCTTGTAATAGTTCCACTGTTATGACACTGGCAGGTTCTAAGGGAAGAGTCTTTAGTTGGTTGGCTTAGAGGGATAATGTGTTGAGCAACATTAGAAAAGCCGGGCTGAGCCGGACCAAGGTCCATTAATCCCCAAATCCTGATCACAAGTACCCAGCAGATCCCAAAAAGTAGATCTGTCTCTCATAGTTCGTTTCCAGGGATGAGTAAATGGCTCGTCCAAGTCTACCTGGCTGAAGGGTCCTTTTGCAAAGCTGTGGTAAAAAGTGTCCCGCGGTAGCGTTGGCATGTGATTTCCGGCCTGAGCATGCATAACCCAGTGGTAATCAGACAGCGCACGCCGATGGCCAATTACTGCCAGGCACACCTACTCCTCAGCACCCTATGCTAGAAAATAGAAAACTATTTTCTGGCGTGGAAAACATGAAACTACCACAGTGTGTGTTCAATGGAAGTTGCTGTTGAGAGCTGCGGGGAATGTGCTCCTGATGTGGGGACAGAAGCCTCCTTCCAGGTCACTGGAGGCTCAATTCAGGCTGGGCTCTGCTAAACCCTGGAGCCAATTTTGGTGGTTTTCTACACATACACAGAGATCCGGGATTCGATCCAGAACGTCTTGGTGCGCCATACAACTGGCAATCAATATAATTCAGTAAATACAGGGAAAATATGTCCAAATCTGGATAAATAAATAAATAAAAGCTGCTTTAGATATATTATAGATGTACAAAGGTTTTTTTTATTTATTTTTTTTGTTTTCCATTTCATCGGTTAGGTTTTTTTGGTGCCTAGGAGTCCTTTTATCAAGCTGCGGTAAGCAGTTATGCGTGCTTACTGCAGCTTACCACGAGGTGCGTTCAGGCGTCCTGCGGTAAGTTCCTGGTTTGCATGTTGTTACCTTGTCTGCGGCTTGGCAGTGCTCCGCCTTGTCCAATCCCGGAGCACAACTCCACACCAGGTTTTCTAGGGAACTTCCAACTACTCAGTAACCGAAACAATAGCAAAAGGTAAACGCAAAGCTTCTCCTTGTTTTATTGGGAACAGTTTCCTTCAAGGCTATAGGCTTCCGATAGCTCAGTTCATACCCTCAGACCACTTACAGTCTTATCTTATCAACAGGAGTTTAAACACAGAGGAGGAATCTTCCTGTATTGGGGGCAGCAAAGTCCTCAGCCCCCTACTCCTCCTCCCCAAATTCAAGGCAATTCAGCAGTCCATTCTGTAAGATCAATTCCTCAAAAGTTCATGCGGCAAAGTGCCCCCAACATGCCTCCCCCCCACCTCAAGACAATCCGAAAAGGCTCAGTTATCAGAGTCACGTTCAAGGCAGTCCCAAAAGTTCATTTAGTACAGTCAACTCAAAGCCCTCTGTACCCTTCCCTCAGAGAATGTCCTGAGGAAAGGTGACCCCCACCCTTTCACACCAGCAATTCACGACTGGTATCCTCCCCATGGGTCAAACTGGAGCTCAGTGACAAGTTTCTGTTACACTTCCAGGGCACCTGCTCAGATGCCTTCTATTAAACTTTCTTTCCACGTAATTTGCAGCAAACTATTCACCAAAGTTGCTAACAAACCCTTAAATGGCCCCCTCTTTACCTGTGCTAGGGCAGAGGTATCCATGGGCTCTATTTCAGCCCCCCCCCCCCCCTCTTGAGCCCCTGAAATCTTCTCCTCAGGCAACCACTCCGTGGGCTCTATTTGTCTTCCCTTTCCCTGAAGCTCGTAATCCTTAGCATTAGCTTGCTCAAAAAGGTCATGGGACTCTCCACTGGGAACCTGGGATTTGTAGTCTGGTTTATCCTCTCTGAGAGAGTCTTGCGCCACCCTCTGGGAATCCTGGGCATTGTAGTGTGGGTTAATCTTTCTAGAGGAGTCAGGTGATCCTCCCTGGGGAAGCTGGGAGCTGTAGTCCCTCACTAGTTCCCTCAAATGTCTGTCTTTCCAACGTCTCGTTCCGGAGTCCCGGTTTCTAGACCTGCCTGGCCCCTCACATTTGTCACAACGTGCACACTATATGCTAAAATTTATTTTTGTTGTTAATGCAGAGGGAACGTGTCTGAGGGCAGAGAGTAGGTGTTTTTTACAGTAATCAGAGCAGCCACATTCTTTTCACAGGTGAGGAAAAATGAACAAGCAAAAATCAGTGCTTGTTCTGAGGAAGCCTATGTGAGGGACTGTCCTTGAGGAACCCTGCCTTGTACCACCTACTCCCTCACATGCTTATTATTATTTATTTAGATTTTGCTCCCACCTTTCTCAGTAGTAGCTCAAGGTGAGTTACATTCAGGTACTCTGGATATTTCTCTGTCCCAGGAGGGGTCACAATCTAAGTTTGTACTTGAGGTAATGGAGGGTTAAGTGACTTGCCCAAGATCGCAAGGAGCAGTAGTGGGATTTGAACTGGCCATCTCTGGATTGCAAGAGTGGTGCTCTAACCACTAGGCCACTCCTCCACTCCTATATACAATTTTGCTGTTTAATGTGCAGTAACAAGCAAACTGCATTATTCCCTTAACTAGTAAAAAGGGCCCGTTTCAGTAGGCAATGAAACTGACGCTAGCAAGGTAATCCCCCACCCTCCCTCGCTGTCTCGCTCTGTCCCCTCCGAGGCCCACGCCTCCCTCCCTCCCTTCTTTCCTTCCTTCCGAGTTCCAGACTCCCCTCCCTCCCTTCCAGTTCAAGGCCCCCTCACGCCCCTCCCACCGAGTTACAGACTCCCCCTTCCCTCCGATTTCAAAACCCCCCCTCCGCGTTACTGACCCCTGGACCCCCCTGCCGCAACCCTCTCGACCCCCCTTTCTGCCGAAAACCCTCCCCCACCGCCTTTGCATACCTATGCTGACGGGGGACCCCAACCCGACAGCCAAAGTCCTCTTCTCGTCTGCGCCGGCGTTGCTTGCTGAATGATTCGATCAAGTTTCTGTGCGTGCGTCTGATGTCAGACGCACGCACAGAAACTTGATCAGATCATTCAGCAAGCAACGCCGCGACAGCCGAGAAGAGTACTTCAGCTATCGGGGGTCGGGGTCCCCCATCAGCACAGGTACGCGACGGAGTTGGCTCGCGCTGCTATGTTGTGATTGGGCACTGTCGCTGCTGACGCACCCGGAAGTGGGAGACGTCATCATTTGAGGAGATGGATACAGAAGCACGAATGCCTCAAGGCTTATGTCCATGCAGTCAGCTTCAGAACGTTGGAGGTGCGTTTTATTATATAGGATGTGCATTAGTAACCAACTACCCACTTTAAGTGGACTTTCCTCACAAATAAGATACTTCCATAACCTGAATATGAAATTTCATCCTTCTAGTCTGAGATTGCAGAAGTGGGTGTTACATCTTTCCCATGCTTTCTGTAAGTATTTAAGTAGAGGCAATAGAATACTCATGTTCTCCATTACAGTCCATTATAGGCTAATCTTGTCAAGTTTAGAGGTCCATTATGAATGAAATTATTTATATCCACATTAGACTGTAGACATTGAGAAATGCTGTCATTTGTCTGAATTCTCCAGATCACCAGTAGACCTAGTTAACCAACTGAAAGTTCATTAACAGATCTGAATTAATTTATGTCTGGATTGTGTTCTCGAAGTATGCCTTTCCATGAAAATGTACATTATTGGCATGGGCTTTTAGCTTCTCCTAGTTGCAATTTTTCTTTTTTTTTTGGGGGGGGGGGGTGAAAGGGGGTTAGTGACCACTGGGGGAGTAAGTGGAGGTCATCCCCAATTCCCTCCGGTGGTCATCTGGTCAGTTCGGGCACCTTTTGAGGCTTGGTCATAAGAAAAAATGGACCAAGTAAAGTCGCCCAAGTGCTCGTCAGGGACACCCTTTTTTCCATTATCGGTCAAGGACGCCCATGTGTTAGGCATGCCCCAGTCGCGCCTTCACTATGCTTCCGACAAGCCCCCGTGAACTTTGGTCATCCCCGTGACGGAAAGCAGTTGAGGACGCTCAAAATCGGCTTTCGATTATGCCGATTTGGGCGACCCTGGGAGAAGGACATCTATCTCCCAATTTGTGTCGAAAGATGGGCGCCCTTCTCTTTCGAAAATAAGCCTGATAGTGGAATTAGAACAGGTACAGAGAAGGGCGATGAAAATGATAAAGGGGATGGGACGACTTCCCTTTGAGGAAAGGCTAAAGCAGCTAGGGCTCTTCAGCTTGGAGAAAATGCAGCTGAGGGGAGATATGATAGAGGTCTATAAAATAATGAGTGGAGTTGAACGGGTAGATGTGAAGCGTTTGTTTACGCTTTCCAAAAATACTAGGACTAGGGGCCATGTGATGAAGCTACAATGTAGTAAATTTAAAACGAATCAGAGAAAATATTTCTTCACTGAACGTATAATTAAACTCTGGAATTCATTGCCAGAGAATGTGGTACAGGCAGTTAGCTTAGCGGAGTTTTAAAAAGGTTTGGACGGCTTCCTAAAGAAAAAGTCCATAGACTGTCATTAAATGGACTTGGGGAAATCCACTATTTCTGGGAAAAACAGTATAGAATGTTTTGTACTTTTTTGGGATCTTGCCAGGTATTTGTGACCTGGATTGGTCACTGTTGGAAACAGGATGCTGGGCTTGATTGACCTTTAGTCTTTCCCAGTATGGCAATACTTATGTACTTATGCACCGTTTTTTGTAGTTTTTCACATAAAACTGTGACATTGTTTTAAGACAAAATATACAATCGTTTAATTATCAGATCTGAAAACAACTTTGAAGCATTTCCCCATACATAGCCCTGATGATTCCTGTCATGTTGCATAGTAATTACAAACTTTTTCTTTTGTGAATTATGGGTCACGCTAATCAGTGGTGCTTTACTGTGTGTGATTTCTCCTTTTTTTTTTTTACAAAATGTTCTTGAAATTCAAAACTGCCTTGGAACCGTAATTAAGTTGCTTATCAAAATTGATCTCCCAACACACAAGACACATGTACTTTTTTTTTTTAGTAATGGATGTGCAACTGAGAGCTAAATTTAGGTTTAAGTCTACGAATTCCCTTTTGATCACTGTAATTAACATGATTTCTGCATGAGTAAGTTGTAAAGCAAATCATAATGCTTAGCTCTGTTGTGTGTCTTTGTTTCCTTGGTACAAATTTTCATCTAGGAAATCTGTTAAATGTGTTATAAAAATACTAGTTCTTTCATAAAAGTAGACTTGATGGAACTTTGTCCTAATTAATAGAGCACGTACAGATCTGATTGTGCTGCACTTTGGGACTGAGCTTAAAAATTGGTTTGACACTGGACAGCTGCCATTTCTTCTTTCCCGCATTTACTCGCTACTTGCCTGGGAGGGAGGTTGGTAAGTTCTAACCCTCAGTGACTGCAATCTGGGACTGAGGTAGCATTACTGCACAATGGAACTGAGAGGGAGATGCATCAACCAAACGTAAAAAAAATCTAAAACGTTAAAGTCCTTAACGAATTTAAAAAAACAAAGAATGCACCAAAAAAACAAGTCGCATATGTTCGGTGCGGTACTGTAAAGTAGAATGCATCAAACTGGTGTAATCCCCATCGGTAATTG
Organism: Microcaecilia unicolor; assembly: GCF_901765095.1. NCBI lineage: Eukaryota > Metazoa > Chordata > Amphibia > Gymnophiona > Siphonopidae > Microcaecilia > Microcaecilia unicolor. The sequence goes on along the minus strand of NW_021963134.1, from coordinate 54,011 downwards.
GCCCCTAAAGCATGCACAGAGCAGCCAAGCGTTATGCTGGCTGCTCTGCGCATGCCACAAAACGTCAAAACAACCAAAAAAAGAAAACCAAAACACAAACACATTACATGGACCGGGAGGGGGCAAAGGCGCTCGTCAGGAGCGTCCTGTATGGATAGCCTTGCCCCCCCCGCCCTGCACGAGTTCACCACTGCTCCCCGCTTCCCCCCGCTTCCCCCTGCATCAAAACAAAAATCAAAACTTTTTTAAAGGCTGCCTCGGCCCCCCTCCCTTCCTCTCTTCCTTAAAAAAAGTTTTGATTTTTGTTTTGATGCAGGGGGAAGCGGGGGGAGGCAAGGCCATCCATACAGGACGCTCCTGACGAGCATCTTTGCCCCCTCCCGATCCTTTTTTTATTTACTTTTCCATTGATGCAGGGGGAGCGGGGAGCAGCGGCAACCTCGGGCGTCAGTAAAGGACGCCCCTGACGCACGTTTTCGCCCCCCTCGCTTTTTTTTTTGGTGTTTTTACATTACAGTTTTTAGCCGGACAGCCCTAATGAGAGGTACAGACCTCTCGTTAGCTTTCTGGCAGTTTTCCAGTGTTCAGGCAGTCGGAAAACTTTAGTGCATTTCATTTTATTAGGGTTTCTACACAATTTGCTCATCTGCATTCCGTTTTCGTTTGCTGCTACCGTCGTCGGAAATTGGGCTTTAATGCATGCCACGGTACGAAAACTGGTCGTTAAAGTTTAGTGCATCTGGCCCTGAGCTTAAACATCGGATTGGTACTGGGACCTGGTGCTCACTCATGTTTCTTGCACTTGCACTTTTCTTGTCTGCCTGGAAGTGTTTTAAGCGCTACCCCTCAGCAATAGATTGCACAGTTCAAGATTCGCTGAACGCAGGTGCATTCCCGCAGGTGCGGCAGCAAAGGGTCATGATCCTTTGCCCATCCGCCAGAGGGTGCTTTTCTAGGAATACATTTGTTTGGATGAGTAAACTTCTGGAACCCTAAATGCCGCCGACCTTGTCAAAGGAGAAACGTTTCTTGTGGTCAGAAAAAGGGCTGAGAGATGAGCAAACCTTAAGGGGAGTGGCAGAATATGACTCCCTTAGTTTAGATCCTAGTCTAGGTCTCCCTTCTCCTGCCTGTCTTCCAAAGTATAATATTATGGTCTTTAAGTCTGTACCCATATGCATCCTACTTATATCATTTGGAAGGTGCAGGCTCTGGAATTGTACACAGTAATCTCAATGAGGTCTCACCAGAGTCTTATACAGAGGCACCGTTTGCTCCTTTTCGCTACTGGCCATTCCTATGCACTCAAGCATCCTTCTAGCTTTTGCCTTCGCCTTTTCTACTTGTTTGGCCCAGTGGTGTAGCCACAGGTGGGCTGAGGTGGGCCAGGGCCCACCCACATAGGGCTCAGGCCCACCCAACAGTAATACATATTTAGCAGTAGCTGGTGGGGATCCCAATCTCTGCCAGCTGAAGACTTCCCCCTGATGGTAACGAAAACGCCACTCTCCACGATACCGACACCTGCACATTCTCAGTTTTCAGCGCCTGCCTGCTGCAGACTGCCAAGGTGGAGAGAAGCATTTTTCCACCAGCTGAGATATTTTTTTTGGTGGGGTGGAGAACACTTGGTGCCCAGGCCCACCCAAAATCTGCTCTCTGGCTACGCCCCTGGTTTGGCCACCTAAGATCAACACATATGATCATACGCATGCTCCTCTTTCATGCACAAAAATTCTCAATCCCTAAACTGTCCCTGGGTGGGAGAAAACCCAGCCCAAGATTAGTGGTGTTGGAATAAGTTGCAGAAAGAAAATGTGTCCCTGTGGAGAGAGACAGCAGGGGTGGAGTTTAAATTTAATTAAAAAAAAAAATCTGGAGAGAGGTACAGAAAATTTTTGGTTACCTATACCCCTGCCAGAACCCTTGGGAGTATTGGGGGATCCTGGAGTGCAAGAAATAAATGCAGGCTGGATTAAGAGTCGTTGCTGCCCCGACAAGTGGAAATGGAGAAGGAAATTGGGCTTCAGGTGGACAAGGGGAGTCTAGCCTGGAAGCGGGATTGGGCTAAGTGGAGCCTGTCCAAGGTCGGAGTGTAGCCCTGCAAGGTGTACTGCTGGAAGAAGGACAGCCTAAAGGGTCTATGCTTGAAATAGTCAGATTGGTATAAAGAGTGACAGAAGCAGCCTTGAATTTATTCCTATCACGAAAGGATAGGTAAAGGACAAGAATCATAGGCGGTCGGTGGTCCAACTGTTTGGGGAGGCTAAAGGGGGTGGGGCCGGGGTGGAGCTTAAATCCATAATTGTCTGATAACACACAGAAAAAAATAAATAAATAAAAATAAAAGTCACAATGAATACCTTTTATTAAATTTAGATATTAGATATGTATCATATGTCAAAGGATAAAGTGGTTGCTCAAAGCATATTCTAAGCACAATCGCTCAACTGCAAAACACTCTGCACAACTTTGTGCAAAAAACACACTCAGAACCTTACTGTACCATAAATATTACACTGGGCAGAACCTAATACACCAATATACCACCCATATGGAAAATGCAGACCGTCAACAATATGAAACAAGGGATCATATCATCACAATTCTCATGTAGAGCCACAAAACACCCTAATTCATGTTTAATGTGGGATAAAATGCCATAAATAAGTAAATAAATATAAACTTTTAATGTTGAGCACCTGATTCTCAAAGTGGACATATTCCAAACACTATAATGAAAATAAAATGATCTTTTCTACCTTTGTTGTCTGGTTGTCCGATTCTGCTGCTATCTGTTCTCAGTGCAGGTCAGGAAGTCATCCTCCTTAAATATCTCCCTGGCAACCCAGCCAACCCCCCCCCCCCCCCCTCCCCTCTCCCAGCAGTAAGGTAAACAAACCATAAACCAATTTCTACAACTGATTCACAAGGGCTTTCACTGCAGCTCCTTCTGTGAGGATGGAGGTAAATCAACAATTTAAACCTCTCAGAGCACAGCAGGGGAGGCTTAGCCTGTCCAAGCCTCTTATACCCGGCGCCTATGACAAGAATCTGTGTAACTATGTACAGAGCGGAATCAGTTGTAGAGTGGATAAGCTCATCCCACCTGTGGGTGCATGGAAATACCAGTATCTAAAGTGTTTGACATGTTCATATGCCAGTTGCAGAAGTCCCAGAAAAGTTGATTTGCATGTAAACAAAACTACTGGAATGCAGCGTGATTATTGGAAAGGATGAGAGCGTGTGTCCCCGGATTGAGAGAAAGGACCACTGACCCACTCCCAAGTTCTTGGATGATTAACTACGACTGCACTGAGTGTAGATCAAATAGAGCAGTAAGAGAAATAGGTTTTCCCTGTGACCCGGGTCAGGCCAGAGCTAGTCTGACATCTCAGGTAAACATATGTGAATTTTATCAAGCATTATAAATACTAGATTCTCAGGGGTTCTACGCATGCGGAAATGCACACCATGCAGCAATTTCACGGTTTGGGAATGCCTTAGAAAGAAAAAAAATCTACATGTGCATCTTTAATACAGATTTTTTAAAAAGTGCTTGTATGGGCCAGGTCATTGTTAATGTCCATCTCCAGAATGAAGTCAACTATAATTTGTAGCTTCAATACTTAATTGGTGGCATTTACCCATCTAGGGGGTCCTTTTACTAAGCCGCGGGAAAAAGGGCCCTGCTCTCCCATATACCAGGGCCATTTTTCCCGCAGCCAGTAAAATCTCCCCAAAAAGAAATGGCCATGCTGTGAGAACTCTCTTTTCCTGATATCACCGAAGAGGAAAACGCCCATCTTCTCTCCTCCTCGAAATGCACCACCTGTTCCTCAGACCCCATCCCCACCAACTTACTTACCACCATCTCTCCCACTATCACCCCTCCCATCTGTCATATCCTCAACCTCTCTCTCTCCACCGCAACTGTCCCTGACACCTTCAAGCATGCTGTTGTCACACCTCTCCTCAAAAAAACTTCACTTGACCCTACTTGTCCCTCCAACTACCGCCCCATCTCCCTCCTACCCTTCCTCTCCAAAATACTTGAACACGCCGTTCACAGCCGTTGTATTGATTTTCTCGCCTCTCATACCATCCTCGATCTGCTTCAATCTGGCTTTCGCCCACTTCACTCGACAGAAATGGCATTATCCAAAGTCTGTAATGAACTGTTCCTCGCCAAATCCAAAGGTCATTACTCCATCCTCATTCTCCTCGACCTATCCGCCGCTTTTGACACTGTCAATCACAACTTACTTCTTGACACACTGTCCTCTTTTGGGTTCCAGGGCTCTGTCCTCTCCTGGTTCTCCTCTTATCTCTCCCATCGTACCTTCAGAGTACACTCTCATGGTTCTTCCTCCACCCCTATCCCGCTCTCTGTTGGAGTCCCTCAGGGTTCTGTCCTTGAACCCCTTCTTTTCTCTATCTACACCTCTTCCCTGGGCTCCCTGATCTAGTCGCATGGCTTCCAGTATCATCTCTATGCTGACGACACCCAGCTTTATCTCTCCATACCTGACATCACTGCGGAAACCCAGGCCAAAGTATCAGCCTGCTTATCCGACATTGCTGCATGGATGTCCAACCGCCACCTGAAACTGAACATGGCCAAGACCGAACTTCTTGTCTTCCCACCCAAACCCACTTCCCCTCTACCTCCACTCTCTATTTCGGTTGATAACACCCTCATCTTCCCCGTCTCATCTGCCCGCAACCTCGGTGTCATCTTTGACTCCTCCCTCTCCTTCTCTGCGCATATCCAACAGATAACCAAGACCTGTCGCTTCTTCCTCTATAACATTAGCAAAATCCGCCCTTTCCTCTCTGAGCACACCACCTGAACTCTCATCCACGCTCTCGTTACCTCTCGCCTTGACTACTGCAACCTACTCCTCACTGGTCTCCCACTTAGCCACCTATCCCCCCTTCAGTCCGTTCAGAACTCTGCTGCATGTCTTATCTTCCGCCTGAACCGATACACTCATATCACCCCTCTCCTCAAGTCACTTCATTGGCTTCCGATCAGGTACCGCATTCAATTCAAGCTTCTGCTACTAACCTACAAATGTACTCGATCTGCAGCCCCTCCTTACCTCTCAACCCTCATCTCCCCTTACGTTCCTACCCGTAACCTCCGCTCTCAAGACAAATCCCTCCTTTCAGTACCCTTCTCCACCACCGCCAACTCCAGGCTCCGCCCTTTCTGTCTCGCCTCACCCAACGCGTGGAACAAACTCCCCGAGGCCATACGCCAGGCCCCCTCCCTGCCCATCTTCAAATCTCTGCTTAAAGCCCACCTCTTCAACGTCGCCTTCGGCACCTAACCTCTACACCTCTACCCAGGAAATCTAGACTGCCCAACTTGACATTTCGTTCTTTAGATTGTAAGCTCCTTTGAGCAGGGACCGTCCTTCTTTGTTTATTTTGTACAGCGCTGCGTAACCCTAGTAGCGCTCTATAAATGTTAAGTAGTAGTAGTAGTAGTAGTAGTTACCGCCACCCACTGAGGCGATGACCGATTACCGTCGGGTTGCCGCTGCACTAGCCATTTCCAGAGGGTTTCTTTCCCCCCCAGAAATGGTGCGCGCTTGGGGCAGGACTACTGCTGTCGGCCATGTTGGGCCGGCGGTCGTCCCGAAAGAGCAAGCGGTAAGTCCTGCTCTGTAAAAGGGCCCTAGGTTTGTAAAATGGGATAATTAGAAACAGTGCCATGTATGTGTGGAAGTTATGAAATTTCTGCTTCCACGTGGAAGCTGCCAGGTTCATGCCACTCATATTTTCTCCATGTTTTTTTTGTACTTGGCTGCTCCTGCTGTGAACACGGGAAAATACACACGCACTCCTGCATGTTCTTATATGTATTTTACAAAAGGCTCTGCTCTCAGCAGAGCCCTTTGTAAAATACTGCCAGAACTGATCTTGTCTCATCCTGGATGTTTCAATCCAAATCTCAACTTTCTAGATAAACTGGGCCTGTAGATATCCTATATAGAAAGATATGCATATGTTTATTTTATATCTAAAATCATTCTCTAAAATAAATTGGGCATAGGGATGGAGTTTCTCCTGCCATAGATCCTGATCTCAGAAGTTCTCAACCTGAAGTGCAGAGGGGGTTGGGAAGCTTGTAGAAACACGATGGCAGATGTTATGTTACGTTACATCGTATTTTGTGTTCTGCCACAACCTACTTAGTTCACGGTGGATAAAGGCCATATGGCTTATCCAGTTTGCCCATCCGTATGAACAATTATGAACAGCAGAAAGAGGAACAGGCTCCCAGGTGTTAGCCAGCATGTGAAATTTGTGTCTTATAAGATGAAATATAATATTATAAATCGAGTTAAAATGTTAGGTCAAATGAAATAAAAATCATTTTAAACATGTCCATCATTGTTTAGATTACAGGCATTGCCTCTCTTCACTCCTCCACCCCTGACAGATTTTGGAATGTACAGTCATCATGGGAAAACTCCTTACTTATGTTAGCTTTCTATTTGCATTACACTCTTATTAATTTTGGAATAGCTTTTTATTTTGTGGATTCACAATGTCCTTCTTCGAAACAGTTTCAGGCAGTCACATATTGCCAGCATCTTACTACTACTTAACATTTCTAAAGCGCTACTAGGGTTAAGCAAGGCTGTACAGTTTAACATAGAAGGACAGTCCCTGCTCAAGGAGCTTACAATCTAAAGGACAAATGTATAGTCAGTCAAATAGGGACAGTCAAATTGGGGCAGTCTAGATTTCCTGAATAGGTAAAAAGGTTAGGTGCCGAAGGCAACATTGAAGAGGTGGGCTTTGAGCAAGGATTTGAAGATGGGTAGGGAGGGGGCTTGGCGTAAGGGCTTAGGAAGTTTATTCCAAGCACAGGGTGAGGCGAGGCAGAAAGGGCCGAGCCTGGAGTTGGCGGTGGTGGAGAAGGGTACTGAGAGGAGGGATTTGTCCTGTGGGCGGAGGTTTCGGGTGGGAACGTAAGGGGAGATGAGGGTCGAGAGGTAATGAACCAGCTGGTCCACTCAGTGCCACACACTTTGCTTTTATGGTATTAACTCATAAAATAACTCCAGACCGCCCAAAATACAGCAGCCAGGCTGATATTCAGCAAAACATGCTTTGAAAGTGCCAAACCCCTCTGAGAAAAGTTGCATTGGCTCCCAATCAAAGAACGGATCATCTTCAAAATCTGCACCTTAGTCCACAAAATCATGTACGGCGTAGTCCCAGGATACATGACAGACCTTATAGACGTGCCAATAAGAAACAATGTAGGATTGTCAAGATCCTACCTAAACCTACACTACCCAAATTGTAAAGGACTGAAATACAAAACAACTTACGTAGCCGGCTTCTCCTACATAAGCGCGCAACTATGGAATGGGCTCCCAAAAGCTGTGAAAACAATTCACGACCACTTGAACTTCAGGAAATCACTAAAAACCAACCTCTTCAAAAAGGCCTACCCTAACGACCCCACGTAACCCTCTTCACCTACCAACACAACATGACTATGATCGAACAGGACATCACGCAATCTTCATCCATTCCGACACTCCTCATATGATCACTATACAACTCTGTATTTGTTATTCACCAACTGGGTAAACGCCTTTGACGGTACTATGTAAGCTACATTGAGCCTGCAAATAGGTGGGAAAATGTGGGGTACAAATGCAACAAATAAATAAAATAAATAAATTAACTACCATGGATTTCCTGCGAGAATCTGGGTTGAACCCTGTCCTGCACCTCACTACTACTGGAACAGAACCAACGGCGTTTACCACGTATGGGCGGAAGTTTGCGTTCATATCAACTTTAGTAGATATTTATACAGCAAGGAGCCTGTTTTTACAGTGTTCCTTTTTTCTAAGCATTTTTGGACCCCTGAGACAGGCAGTTTTTTACGCCGAAACACAGCCCATATTGGGTCTTCCTATATAATAATTCTCACCTCCAACGTTCTGAGGCTGCCTGGAACCGTGGTTTCCGGCCAGAGCTGCTCAGGAAAGTGGAGTAGATAAAAGTGATGTCATTCCTGAAGTGCCACTGATTGGCTGCTATGACATGCTGCAGGACGTTCAATAGACAGGAGTGGAAGTGAACAAAGCAAGTCTATGGTAAGCAAGGAAGCCCATTGGTTAATCTCTGATTCCACTCCCCAAAGCAGCCGTCATTCCTATAAACTCAAAAAAAAAAAAAAAGGAAACCTAGGAGCTGCTTCTCATTGCCGTTTTTACAGCTGTTTCCACTGGACAAAAGGAGGGGGGAGACACACAGACCCTGCAACTGGGAGGGGGGGACCCTGCAACTGGGAAAAAGGGAGGGGGGAGGGGGGACCCTGCAACTGGGAAAAAAGGAGGAAGGGATGGAGGGGGGGACCCTGCAACTGGGAAAAAGGGAGGATGGGAGGAGGGGGGACCCTGCAACTGGGAGGAAGGAAGGAAGGGAGGGAGGGGGGACCCTGCAACTGGGAGGAAGGAAGGAAGGGAGGGAGGGGGGACACCCCTGCAAATGGGAGACATACCGGGGGGGGGGGGGAACGACCCTGGAACTGGGAGAGAGGGGGGACCCTGGCACATACTCTCATTTTCACACACATAAGTACATAAGTACATAAATAGTGCCATACTGGGAAAGACCAAAGGTCCATCTAGCCCAGCATCCTGTCACCGACAGTGGCCAATCCAGGTCAAGGGCACCTGGCACGCTCCCCAAACGTAAAAACATTCCAGACAAGTTATACCTAAAAATGCGGAATTTTTCCAAGTCCATTTAAAAGCGGTCTATGGACTTGTCCTTTAGGAATCTATCTAACCCCTTTTTAAACTCCGTCAAGCTAACCGCCCGTACCACGTTCTCCGGCAACGAATTCCAGAGTCTAATTACACGTTGGGTGAAGAAAAATTTTCTCCGATTCGTTTTAAATTTACCACACTGTAGCTTCAACTCATGCCCTCTAGTCCTAGTATTTTTGGATAGCATGAACAGTCGCTTCACATCCACCCGATCCATTCCACTCATTATTTTATACACTTCTATCATATCTCCCCTCAGCTGTCTCTTCTCCAAGCTGAAAAGCCCTAGCCTTCTCAGCCTCTCTTCATAGGAAAGTCGTCCCATCCCCACTATCATTTTCGTCGCCCTTCGCTGTACCTTTTCCAATTCTACTATATCTTTTTTGAGATACGGAGACCAGTACTGAACACAATACTCCAGGTGCGGTCGCACCATGGAGCGATACAACGGCATTATAACATCCGCACACCTGGACTCCATACCCTTCCTAATAACACCCAACATTCTATTCGCTTTCCTAGCCGCAGCAGCACACTGAGCAGAAGGTTTCAGCGTATCATCGACGACGACACCCAGATCCCTTTCTTGATCCGTAACTCCTAACGCGGAACCTTGCAAGACGTAGCTATAATTCGGGTTCCTCTTACCCACATGCATCACTTTGCACTTGTCAACATTGAACTTCATCTGCCACTTGCACGCCCATTCTCGCAGTCTCGCAAGGTCCTCCTGTAATCGTTCACATTCCTCCTGCGACTTGACGACCCTGAATAATTTTGTGTCATCGGCGAATTTAATTACCTCACTAGTTATTCCCATCTCTAGGTCGTTTATAAATACATTAAAAAGCAACGGACCCAGCACAGACCCCTGCGGGACCCCACTAACTACCCTCCTCCACTGAGAATACTGGCCACGCAATCCTACTCTCTGCTTCCTATCTTTCAACCAGTTCTTAATCCATAATAATACCCTACCTCCGATTTCATGACTCTGCAATTTCTTCAGGAGTCTTTCGTGCGGCACTTTGTCAAACGCCTTCTGAAAATCCAGATATACAATATCAACCGGCTCCCCATTGTCCACATGTTTGCTTACCCCCTCAAAAAAATGCATTAGATTGGTGAGGCAAGACTTCCCTTCACTAAATCCGTGCTGACTTTGTCTCATCAGTCCATGTTTTTATATATGCTCTGCAATTTTATTCTTAATAATAGCCTCCACCATCTTGCCCGGCACCGATGTCAGACTCACCGGTCTATAATTTCCCGGATCTCCTCTGGAACCCTTCTTAAAAATCGGAGTAACATTGGCTACCCTCCAGTCTTCCGGTACTACACTCGATTTTAGGGACAGATTGCATATTTCTAACAGTAGCTCCGCAAGTTCATTTTTTAGTTCTATTAATACTCTGGGATGAGTACCATCAGGTCCCGGTGATTTACTACTCTTCAGCTTGCTGAACTGACCCATTACATCCTCCAAGGTTACAGAGAATTTGTTTAGTTTCTCCGACTCCCCCGCTTCAAATATTCTTTCCGGCACCGGTGTCCCCCCCAAATCCTCCTCGAAGCAAAGAATTCATTTAATTTCTCCGCTACGGCTTTGTCCTCCTTGATCGCCCCTTTAACACCATTTTCGTCCAGCGGCCCAACCGACTCTTTGGCCGGTTTCCTGCTTTTAATGTATCTAAAAAAATTTTTACTATGTATTTTTGCTTCCAACGCTAATTTCTTCTCAAAGTCCTTTTTTGCCCTCCTTATCTCCGCTTTGCATTTGGCTTGGCATTCCTTATGATCTATCCTGTTACTCGCACCCAGTCTCTCTCTGTCACACACACACACACTCGCACATTCACACTCTCTCAAACATACACACTCCGAGGAAAACCTTGCTAGCGCCCGTTTCCTTTAAAACAGAAACGGGCCTTTTTTACTAGTTTAGAAATAAAGTACTTCTGTTGTCTCAGTCTTGAAGACCCAGCTGTGCTTTTTTTCTTTGGTCGCAGGAAAAGATAAACATTAGAAAAAAAAAAAAAAGAGAGAGAGGAAACCTTGGAACAATAAGGAACTCATTTTTAAGAGAGAAAAACTTCCAAAAAGTGGCATAAATTTGCATCTGGCCATTTGTTTCTCACAAAAACATCCAAATTGGCATTTTCGAAACCAATTTTTAGACATTTTTCTATGAAGTCTGTCAGAAGCCATATTGGAATAAAACAAAACCGTCCATGGCTAAAATTAAGACATTTTGAGCTGTTTTTATAACAAATAAGGCACAAAAAGGTGCCTACATGACCGGATGACCACTGAAGGGATCAGGGATGACCTCCCTTTACTACTCCAGTGGTCACTAACCCCCCTCCCACACCCCAAAAATATGATTAAAAACATTACTTGCCAGTCTCTATGTCAGCCTCAGATGTTATACTCAGGTCCATTCCCTGGAGTAATCTAGTGGTGGGTGGATTGTACTACAGACAGGTGGACCCAGACCCATACCTCCCCCTGCCTGTTACACTTGTGGAGGAAACTGTAAGCCCTCCAAAACTCACCAGAAACCCACTGTACTCATATATAGGTGCCCCCTTCACCCGTAAGGGCTATGGTAGTGGTGTAAGTTGGGAGTAGTGGATTTTTGATGGGTTTTGGGGGCTCAGCAGACAAGATAAGAATGCAATGGTGAGATGTGTACCTGGGAGTATTTTATGAAGTCCACTACAATGCCTCCTAGTGTACCCTATTGCTTTCCTGGGATGTCTGGGGGACCAGTTTACTAAAAACGCTGGCTCCTACTACATCCCTATGGCATGGTTTTGTGCGTTTTGCACTTGGATGTTTTGGGGGGTTTTTTTCTTGAAAATGGACAAAAAAAAAAAACAAATGTCCAAATCACAAAACCTTGTTCAAAACAGTATTTTTGAAAAAAAAAAAAAGATAGACATTGTTCTCTTTTGAAAAATGATCTTCTTTCTCATTCAGATTTTGGACGTTTTTTGCAAAACTTCCAAAGTCAGACTTAGACATCATATCGAAAATGCCGCTCCATGTATTATACTCAAACTATCTTGGCTGCATACAGCAGCCCATCTTGTCTTTCTTCCTGGGAAAGGTTGAGAATATTAGCACTGTGTATGATTGCTGTTTCTTTATCAAGATCTTCCAGGCATTTCCTCCTGCCTGCCCCTTTGAACTGATTTCTGTTGTTTACCCTTTTGTTCCCTTCTGTTGTCTCCTGTTTGTCACAGGTACATAATATGCACAGTCGGGGATAGATCTTTTTCTCCGGCTCCATTCTGTGTCAGATGTGACCTACCCAGTGTTTTCTCACCTTACCAGCATGTTCACTTGTTTCAGGTCTCATCCCAAACTGCTCTTGCTCACCTCTTAAAATATTTCATTGTATCATGTACTGCGTGTGCACCATATGGCATTTGGCACATGTCTGTACGAACAACATTCGAAAATAAAACTGAGAAAGGTAGGGCACAGCACAGAGATAACAAGCTTGTACTATTGTATAAGGCTGCAGGTACGTTGTAAAGAGGTGTGATAGTCACTTGATCTCAGACAAGATTTTATTATTGTTATTAGCATTTGTATAGCAGAACCAGATGCATGCAGCGCTGAACACCTGACATAAAGAGAGACAGTCCCTGCTCAAAAGAGCTTACAATCTAAATAATACAGACAGACAAGACAGTTACAGGTGAGGGAAGTAAAGGTGAGAAGGAAGGAAGGGACAAGGGGGAGGACAATTGAGAAGTGGCTTGGAGCTAAAAGCAATAGTGAAAAGGTGGGTTTTCAGCATAGATTTGAAAACAGGTAGAGATGAAGCTAGATGTATAGGTCCAGGAAGTCTATTCCAGGCATAAGGTGCCGCGAGAGAAAAGGAACAAAGCCTGGATTTAGCAGTGGAGGAGAAGGGGGACGACAAGAGAGATTTGTCCAGTGAGCGGAGTTCATGGGGAGGAATGTAGGGAGAGATGAGAGTGGAGAGGTAATGGGGGCCTGCAGAGTGGATGCATTTAAAGGTCAGTACGAGAAGTTTAAACTGAATGCGGAAGCGGACAGGGAGCCAGTGAAGTGACTTGAGGAGTGGGCTAGTGTGGGTATAACTATTTTGATGAAAAATAAGTCGTGCCACAGAATTTTGGACAGATTGGAGAGGAGAGAGATGGTTGAGCGGAAGACCAGTGAGAAGTAAATTGCAATAGTCTAAGCGAGAGGTAACAAGGGTTTGGATAAGGGTTCTGGCAGCGTATTCAGAAAGGAAGGGGCAAATTTTGCTAATGTTGTAGGTAAAGAAACGATAGATTTTGGCGATCTGTTGAATATGTGCAGAGAAGGAGAGAGAGGAATCAAAGATGACTCCAAGGTTACGAGCCGAGGAGAATTTTAGGGAATTAGAAAGTGGATTGTTGTGGTAGCATCCAGTGTTCCCTTTAAGGGGTGACCTGCTGTGTACAATTTTTTTTTATTAGTGGGGGACAGGTCCCACTAAACTATCTGCGTGATTCATGAGTAAAAAGTCAAAAGCTGTTCCAGTTGGATAGGCAGTGCCTTAAAAGGTGGAGGACAAAAGATTTGTTTATAACTTATTCGACAGCTTTATTTGAAAGCTTCCCGTATGTAGATATAAATATCATTGAACTATTAGGTGGCAAGTAACTTGCTAGAGAGAATAATCTAAATATAGATAGTTGCAAGTTTAACCTGAATTATTTTCTTAAGTCAAGTAGTTGTAGGAGGAAAAGACCTCAGGCACTCGTTTTTCTTGTCGCAGATTTTTTCCACAATGCCTTGCAAACTTCTTCACTGGTCTAAAAAAACTCCCGTTGACTTTTGCTTTATTTTTTCTACTTATGCGGTTCTTAGAATATTTTTTGTGCTTTTTAGATATATAGATATATATTATGAACATCTTCATTTCATTGATTCTTTAAATTGAAAGGGCATTTACGGTAGATAAAATGCCAGAAAGAGAACTCTTATCTTAGCTCGAATGACTTCTTGGCGGTTATCCCAACAGAGAGCCTCCGTTTCACTAAGTGCTTCTTCGGGAGACCAACCATCTTATATGTGTTAGCTATCTATGTTTAAAAATGGTTTTCCTTGGGAAAAGTCCATAGTCTGTTATTGAGATGAACATGGGAGAAGCCACTGCTTGCCCTAGGATTGGTAGTATGGAATGTTGCTACTCATTGGGTGCTGGAGTTAACGCAGAAGTAATAGACACCTCTTTATCTGCCATCATTCGCTATGTTACTATGGTAGTTATTTTAGAAACACCCACATGTCTAAATGGAAGCCTTTAAATATCTGGAGGGGTCCATTTAAAAAAAAGGGGCCATTGAGATGTGTTGAAGATTCTATGTCTATATAGCAAAGAAGCATGGTGAGGGTGGGGAGAGGGAGTGATCTGGGTGGGATGACACTACAGATATGCATTCCCTTTTTCACATAGAGAATCCACATGTATAGTGGCAAACTCAGATGTCAGAATTTTGATCTGCTCCAAGACACAATTAAGTGCCTACATCAGAGGCAGCACTAAATCCTAAGGTTTCAGATCCCCTGATTCCAGGGCTTCCCACTTTAATCATACCCTTCCATTACCCAATCCCCCACCAACACCATTAAACTCCCCTTCCAGCATCACCAGCCCCATCCCGACATCACCAGCACCTCTCCCAGGATCACCAGTTCCCATTCTGACTTCAGTAGCCTGCTTCAATATATTACCAGCCCCCCCCCCCCTCCTGAAATTACCAGTGTCCCTCTTGGCAACACCAGGCCCCCCCCTGACATTACCAGTCCATCCAACATCACTAGCCCACTTCTGACATTACCATCACCCTCCCAATATTTCCAGCCCCCTTTCTGGCATTACCAGCTCACCCCTTCCACAAAATGTTGCCCAGTTCCTTACAAATCTAAAACCCTCCTTCCTGCACCATCGCCTCATCCATGCATTGAGACTCCAGAGCTCTGCCTGTCTCTTGGGCCCTACGCATGGAACGGGGAGCACTTTGAAAATGCTCTTCTAGAGGTTCTGAATTTGAGCTTTCTACTTAAGAGCCTAAATTTGGCTTCCAGAACCTCTCTCCCACATTTTCCTATGTCATTGGTACCCACATGTACCAAGACAGCTGGCTCCTCCCCAGCACTATCTAAAATCCTATCTAGGTGATGCGTGATGTCCACCACCTTTGCACCAGACAGGCTAGTGACTAGGCGATCCTCACGTTCACCAGCTACCCATGCCTAATAATAGAATCACCAACTACCAATGCAGTCCTAATCCTTCTGTCTTGGCCAGAAGCTCCTGGAGACACATCCTCAGTGCGAGATGATATTGTATCCCTTGGTGGGCTGGTCTTGGTTACAAGATTACTTGCAGCTGCACCAGGGTGATGCTGTCCTTTTAGAAGACCTCCCTCCTCCAAGACAGCACAGGGGTATCTGGGAGCATCTAGGCCCTGGGGAAGTTGTAGCCATAAAAGTTCACAAAAAACCCCAAAATAGTTTACTGAAACTCTACATATATTACATTACAGTATTTATAATGCTCAAGTTAGCTCATTGTCAGAGAAGCACACCAGAACACCCACGCCTTAGTACTACGGTCAGCTGGGTGGCTTTACTGAGGCTTTTTTCTCCACTTACGGTTGTGAGTACTTTGGTGTGCTTCTCTGCCGATGAACTAAATTGAGCATTATAAATACTTTAATGTATTATATATAGAGTTTTGGGAAGTTGTAGCCATAACAGATCATTTTTCCACCCTTCCATTCCTCACAGAGTGGTTGTGATTAGAACTGTTTGGGTATTGATTATGAGTATTCCTGTTGTTGCGACCATATGGGTTTGAATAAATATAAATATCTTTTTCATTTTTTAAAATTATTATTATTATTTATTACATTTGTATCCCACATTTTCCCACCTTTTGCAGGCTCAATGTGGCTTACATATAACCGTTAACGGCGTTAGCCGATTACTGTCTGAACAAATACATAGTATGAATACAAAGTGATATTGTGGTATAATGAGGTACATGTATGGTAGGAACAGTTGGGGGGAACTTAGAGAGGGAAATAGGGAAGAAGAGTCAGGTAATGTCCGTTACGTTCTTTGGTTATATTGTGTCGCAAGTGACCAGGTATTTTTATGTTGGGTCGGTGGGGTATGCTCTTCTGAACATGTCTGTCTTTAGTGCTTTCCGAAAATTTAGGTGGTCGAGTGTAGTTTTTACTGCTTTTGGCAGTGCGTTCCATAGTTGTGCGCTTAGGTAGAAAAAGCTGGTTGCATAGGTGGATTTGTATTTGATTCCTTTGCTGCTTGGGTAGTGGAGGTTTAGGTATGATCGTGCAGATTTTGTGGTGCTTCTGGTTGACAGTTTTATACTGGAAAATTAAACTTAGAGGGAGCGTGCAGAATATCTACCAAGTTTCTTCTTGGCTAGGAAGGACAAATCTTATGAAGCTTATTACAACCACCCAGAACTGAGCTAAGTGTCTCATTTTTGGGCACAAAATTGAGATTTGCTGTATCTCAGCCTATAGACTTGATATGAATGATATCAGTGCTATAATCTTAGGTACAGAGCAATATCTCTCAAGATTTTTGAGCACTATTCCAGCAACTCCATTCCATTCTATTCCTGAGTAATTAGTGATTACTAACTAACGGCTCCGTTCCTTCTGTCTCGCTGCTCCCTATGCCTGGAATAGACTCCCTGAGCCGGTACGTCAGGCTCAGTCTCTGGCTGTCTTCAAGTCTAGGCTTAAAGCCCACCTCTTTGCTACTGCTTTCGACTCCTAACCATGACTCTCTTACTCAACACCCTCACTTATCACCCCTACCACTGTGATTTCCCCACCCCTAGCTGTCTGTTCGTCTGTCCAATTTAGATTGGTGATCTGCAAGGGCCGACTTCTACATGGAATGTTGCTACTATTGGAGATTCTACATGGAATGTTGCTACTATTGGAGATTCTACATGGAATGTTGCTATTCCACTAGCAACATTCCATGTAGAAGGCTGCGCAGGCTTCTGTTTCTGTGAGTCTGACGTCCTGCACGTACGTGCAGGACGTCAGACTCACAGAAGCAGAAGCCTGCGCGGCCACATAGGTGATCTGCAAGGGCCAACTTCTACATGGAATGTTGCTAGTGGAATAGCAACATGCCATGTAGAATCTCAAATAGTAGCAACAGTGGAGGTAAATGTTCGCTGGGTAAATGTCTCCTGTCGTCCCCCTTCTCCCCCACTGCTAACTCCCAGCTCCGTTCCTTCTATCTCGCTGCTCCCTATGCCTGGAATAGACTCCCTGAGCCAGTACGTCAGGCTCAGTCTCTGGCTGTCTTCAAGTCTAGGCTTAAAGCCCACCTCTTTGCTACTGCTTTCGACTCCTAACCATGACTCTCTTACTCAACACCCTCATCACCCCTACCTCTGTGATTTCCCCACCCCTAGCTGTCTGTTCGTCTGTCCAATTTAGATTGGTGATCTGCAAGGGCCGACTTCTACATGGAATGTTGCTACTATTGGAGATTCTACATGGAATGTTGCTACTATTGGAGATTCTACATGGAATGTTGCTATTCCACTAGCAACATTCCATGTAGAAGGCTGCGCAGGCTTCTGTTTCTGTGAGTCTGACGTCCTGCACGTACGTGCAGGACGTCAGACTCACAGAAGCAGAAGCCTGCACGGCCACATAGTTGATCTGCAAGGGCCAACTTCTACATGGAATGTTGCTAGTGGAATAGCAACATGCCATGTAGAATCTCAAATAGTAGCAACAGTGGAGGTAAATGTTCGCTGGGTAAATGTCTCCTGTCATCCCCCTTCTCCCCCACTGCTAACTCCCGGCTCCGTTCCTTCTATCTCGCTGCTCCCTATGCCTGGAATAGACTCCCTGAGCCAGTACGTCAGGCTCAGTCTCTGGCTGTCTTCAAGTCTAGGCTTAAAGCCCACCTCTTTGCTACTGCTTTCTACTCCTAACCATGACTCTCTTACTCAACACCCTCACTTATCACCCCTACCACTGCGATTTCCCCACCCCTAGCTGTCTGTTCGTCTGTCCAATTTAGATTGTAAGCTCTGTTGAGCAGGGACTGTCTTTTCATGTTAATTTGTACAGCGCTGCGTAAGTCTAGTAGCGCTATAGAAATGTTTAATAGTAGTAGTAGAGTAATTAGTGATTTGTTTTCTTGCTTTTCTATCTTGCCCTGTTGTAAGGGTGGCAGTGTTGGAGAGCTGGGTTTTGAGAACAGATAGAGAGCAGCAGAATCAGAGACTAGGACCAATATGGATAGAAAAACAAAATCACCAGACAGCAAAGGTAGAAAAAAAATCATTTTATTTTCATTTTAGTGTTTGGAATATGTCTAATTTGAGAATGTACATCTGCTGTCTTATTTTGCACTGGGTATACTGGAGCTGTAACAGCTTACAGAAATGATTTATAATGAAAAAAATCATGTTATTTTTTTCTCCTATACTAGTATAATAGTTTCAATGACGTCTGTTTATATGCGCCATGGCTGGTGTAAGGGGTGTGGCTATCATAGGGGTGGAGTCATATGTGGTGACCCCGCCCATAATGAGTACCGGCACCTGCGATAAATAATTAGATATAGTAGAATTGGAAAAGGTACAGCGAAGGGCGACGAAAATGATAGTGGGGATGGGACGACTTTCCTATGAAGAGAGGCTGAGAAGGCTAGGGCTTTTTAGCTTGGAGAAGAGACGGCTGAGGGGAGATATGATAGAAGTGTATAAAATAATGAGTGGAATGGATCGGGTGGATGTGAAGCGACTGTTCACGCTATCCAAAAATACTAGGACTAGAGGGCATGAGTTGAAGCTACAGTGTGGTAAATTTAAAACGAATCGGAGAAAATTTTTCTTCACCCAACGTGTAATTAGACTCTGGAATTCGTTGCCGGAGAACGTGGTACGGGCGGTTAGCTTGACGGAGTTTAAAAAGGGATTAGATAGATTCCTAAAGGACAAGTCCATAGACCGCTATTAAATGGACTTGGAAAAATTCCGCATTTTTAGGTATAACTTGTCTGGAATGTTTTTACGTTTGGGGAGCGTGCCAGGTGCCCTTGACCTGGATTGGCCACTGTCGGTGACAGGATGCTGGGCTAGATGGACCTTTGGTCTTTCCCAGTATGGCACTACTTATGTACTTATGGGTTGCTGTTTGGGCACTCGGTCTCTGAAAGGTTTGCCATCACTGCCCTAGGGTGCCCTATTGCTTTCCTGGGATGTCTGGGGGGGATGTCCCTATGGCATGATTTTGTGCATTTTGCACTTGGACATTTTTGGGGTTTTTTTTCTTGAAAATGGACAAAAAACCAAAATGTCCAAATCACAAAACCTTGTTCAAAACAGTATTTTTGAAAAAAAAAAAAAAGATAGACATTTTTTCTTTTTTTGAAAATGACCTTCTTTCCCATTCAGATTTTCAGTGGTGTACCAAGGGCGGGGGGGGGGGGGGGGGGAGCGGTTGGGGCGGTCCGCCCTGGGTGCACGCCGCTGGGGGGTGCCGCGGCACGCGCCTGTGGGCTCCGACTTCACTAACTTCGCTTGTTCGCTGCAGCTCCCTCTGCCACACAGGTTACTTCCTGTTCCGGGGCAGAGGGAGCTGCAGCGAACGAGCGAAGTTAGCGAAGTCGGAGCCCACAGGCGCGCGCCGTGGCACCCCCCCCAGCAGCGTGGACCCCGGGGGGGTGTCATTTCGCCGGGGGGGAAGGTGTCAATTTGCAGGCAGGGGGGGCGCACTGCACCCGGGGGGGGGGGGTACATCGGCGATCCGCCCCGGGTGCCATCCAAGCTAGGAATGCCACTGGGTTTTGGCAAAGGGTGAGCTGATGTT
The DNA here is from genome assembly GCF_901765095.1 of Microcaecilia unicolor. Lineage (NCBI taxonomy): Eukaryota > Metazoa > Chordata > Amphibia > Gymnophiona > Siphonopidae > Microcaecilia > Microcaecilia unicolor. The sequence goes on along the minus strand of NW_021963134.1, from coordinate 34,300 downwards.
TGTGTGGATGTGTGTGGATTGGGGGGTAGGGGAAGGGTTGTCTTGTTCCCAAATGCAACCATCAGTGCTGTTAACTATTACAGGCTCATTTTGTTAAGTTCCACATTCTCTGATGTAGGGTTTTTTTCAACTGATGAAAATAGTATTAAATCACAGAATTCACTGCAATAAAATGGTGTGGGGAAGCCAAATGAAATTGCAGCATGGGACTATTAACTATGCAATTTTTCTGGTTTCTGAAGCTGGTATTTCATATAGACCTATCTTTTACTTAAAAATCAATTTAAGAGGATTCTAGTATATATATGAGAAGCCGCCTGCTTTGCAGAATTTAATAGGATTATAGTATTGATTCCATCTTTACAATACCAGCTTGTATTTGGCACTTGTGAACTGTAGACTATTATGCTACCTAAGAGAGGGGCAGAGAGATTAGTTTGTGAAAGCCTAAGAAAGTTTTCCTTTTGAAGAATTTCTGAGCTATGTCCATATTCCTGTTAACCTCATACCCATTTCATTATTAGTCGACATCTAAAAATCTAACTGACCCGCAAAGCTGAGATTTTGATAAATTAGGTGCTTACACTGAAGCTAATTTGAAAGCTTTAGAAATTGTTTTTGGAATTCTAAATCCTGGAGATAATGTGGAGCAAACACACCTTGTAAAAATCTTCACACCCTTGTACTGTACATTCTTCATTTTCTGCCATCTTCCCCCCCCCCCCCCCAAAAAAAAAATAATATAAATAAATAAATATATTCTGGGAGAGTGATAAGATGGTGACCTGAAGTTCGTATGCCCAACAGCCCAGCTGCCCTCTGAAGTTTTGTCTTCTTTACGTAAATTTCCTCTCTGCAATTGCAGTTACCTTAACTGAGAGGAAGGGGACAACCGGCGGTCAGCCGCCGATGGCCAGCGTTTTATCCCCTGAGCAGCAAGTGTGGGACCGCTGCGTGACGACCTGCCCACAGATGAAAGGGTTGGCGAGTCCTTTGATTAGCGCTGGCGAAGAGCGTCAACGCTCTTGGACCTGGAAAAAACAACTCCATCGCTCCCGAATTATTCAACCACCATGTCCAAAGAAGTGGAGGAGTGAGTTAGAGGTATATGCTGAAACGGTGGACGTTTACAGCAGAACCCGAATCGGCGGAACCACTCCTAAACATCTATGAGAAATCAACTTGGAGTTTTTGGCTCCCGTGGAGGTTACATTGAATACCATCTGGAAGGCGCTTCAGGACCTCACAGTAGCAGTAAATGATTTTGTTTCAGATATAATTTTATTGGAGAGTTACATGGACAATTCAACTGAACCCTTTGAGAGTAAAAAATTGATATAACAAATGATTCTACATGAGCAAGAAGTGGTTTTATCACTTGTAAAAATGTAAATGATTATAAATAAAATATATAAAATCCAAAAACAATAAAAGTAGAGGTATGTTAATCCACACCATATACTCTACACTTTCAATGGGAAAGAACAGTTACAGAAATATTCAAAAAGTAGATAAGAATATAAAACAAAAGATTATTGCAAAGTCTTTACATCCCTTGGAAACCTGTTTTGCAGTAATAGTCCTGAGGAGGGAAGTTATCAAAATACAGTAAAAGTAAATAATTTTTTAAGAGTGTGTTGCGTTTATGTTCGTATATTTTTTATTTGAATTATGTGTGTAATGTTCTTTTGTAAGCTGCTTAGTTGTAAGTTTTTAAATAAATAAATAACATTTAAAAAGGTGGGCTTTTACCACACCTTGACTTAACATGGGAGTCAACAACCTGTGGTATCTCAGTACCGCGAGTTCTGATTACTGAGAAAGAGCATTCTTGTGGACCACTTTGCAAACCAGACTGTCTCTTAAAGGGGCCGTCCACTTTACGACAATTGTTGGCTCCAGATTATTCCCCCTCCCAACAGAAAGACCTTCTTGTGTCCCTTTCATATCAAGGCCCTTCAAAAGTGCCCCTCCCAACCTGTCACCCCTCAGGCATATCTTAGATATTTTCAGGTGTCTACTGGGTGGGCAGTCTCCTGGCTTCATCTTACTGGTTATAATTTGGCTTGGGGTGCTCAATGCAAACCATGTTAAAGCATTTACATAGTAATGAGCTGCTTTACATACATTAGAATAGTTTACATTGTATTACAGTACAGTCTCAATTGTCCGACCTTCACTGATCCGAACATTCAGCATATCCGACAAACCCTCAGTGACGTCATGCAGTTTCTCTTTCCATTTTCCGAACATGGGACCCTACTTTTACAACAAAACAGAACCATTGTGAGCCGGGATCCTGCTTTTATTGTCTTTGTTTCTGAATTTTTTGAGGGGTTACCACTGTTTTCCTTATTATCTGACTATTTGTTTATCTGACAATGGGTTGGTCCCATTTAGGTCAGGTAATCAAGACTTTACTGTACTATGTAACGCAGTGTAACCAACAGTAAATAATGCTGTGTTAGGGCACCAGCATTAGAGCCCTTTAACACACATTAAGTGGCAAATACTACAACTTAGTGCCCAAACACAGCTTGATAATTATCCTCCTGAGTCTTTTAGGATGTGTCAGCCAGCTTTGCACTGCACGTTTGCCCATTCTACTTGGCAGAATAGCTCAAGCTCTTCCAAGTTGACTGGGGATCCTCTGTGAACTGCAGTCTTCATGTTGTTACAGTTTTTTTACAAATTGCTTTCAGGCTACTCTAGGACAGTCACTTTCTTCTTGCAGAATGACTCCATTGTTACTTAAGCTCTAAAATGTGACTAAGGGCTTGTAAAATGAGTAGGCAAATAATTCCACAGCCTTGGTCCTGAGATAGAAAAACGAGTTTCTACATTCATCCAAATAAACAGTCTTAAAAGATGGAATATCAAGCACATTAGAAGTAGAAGATGCTGACCTCAAGGCCCGAGAAAGCTGATGTAAATGCAAACTTGCTGAGATCGTTGGGAAATTTTTATTGGTTATCACTTTGAATACCAACAACACAAAATCTTATATTGCATTCTCTATACAATTGTACAACTGTACACACCTGCAATTAGGTGTGCCAATTTATACCAGCCATTGAGCTGCTTTGAGTGGGTACATCTACATTTTGGCACGCCAATATAGCTTTACTACTAATGATCATTTCTATAGCACTACTCATTTGGCCATGCTGAGTACTATAATGGAATCTACACTGGGTGCAAAGAACGAACACTGACGAAATGGCAAACAGCGCAAAACACCACTGCCGGACTTATATATGGGAAGTCAAGGTTCGAAAGTGCCAAACCACTACTACACAGCCTCCACTGGCTCCCCATCCAGTCACGAGTAGACTTCAAGCTATTCTCCGAGGCTTACAGAATTATGTTTGTTGTAGCCCCAGAATATATGAGTGCTCTTCTAGCACCACCAGCTCAACACGCCATCATAAGCACAAGAAACTATTTAAACCTTCACTTTCCTAACCCCCAAGGTATAAAGTAACTTACAACGCATGTGACAAGTTTCACCTATTTATGCACTATGACATGGAACACACTTCCGAAAAGCTGAAAATGTATAAATAATTACATTAACTTTTGAAAACACCTTAAAGCTTTCTTCTTCAGAAAATCCTTCTTCGAAGCAGTAGGGTGGCTCCGGCCATGTACATCCCATACAATCAATAAGAATGATGTGAACCTTAATATTCTTTGATATAATATTCTACGTAAGCCACTTTGAATTAAGTCATTATTGGAAAAATGTGGGTTACAACTTACAAATGTAGTAATAAATAAATAAAAACAAAATGGTGCTCCAAAATTAGCCCTTGAAAAACTTGCTGCTCAGCACTATTTTATAAAGGTCGTTCCGGGCTGAGCGCCAGATTCCCATGTCCAAATCTGGGGGCCAGGACTTATGTCTGCTGAAACTAGGTGTAATTTTCGGCGCCCAGTTTGGGTGCGCATTCTATAACACTGCGTACAAGTGGTCTGAATGCCTCTGACCCGCCCATATTCCTCCCATAGCCATGCCCCCTTTTGGATTGCATACTTTGGCATTTATGCATCCAGTGTTATAGAATTGTTTGCATCCAGATGCATGTGCAAATTTAGCTTGGTGCCAATTAACATCAATAATTGACCGTTAGCACCCAATTATTGCTGTTAATTGGCTTGTTAACCAGTTAGGTTGCACACACATTTCAGGATCGCACTCAAATTTTGATGTGCAAATTTGTGCAACCTTTATAGAATCCATGGGTTTGAGCCTAATCGTAGGCGTCAAGATATAGAATGAGAGGGATAGAGATTTGTGTGTTACGATGCACACACAGAAGTTGGAATTGTATGCAACTTTGCATTTCTAGAAAAGGTGTCAAAAAGTCATTTGATTTCATATTTGCAAATTTAAAAGCAAATCCAAAAGGAAACGCTTCTAAAGAAAGGGTTAAGCACTTGGGAAAATGTCATGCTTGTTATTAACTCTGGAGCTCTTGGTTTACCAAACTTACAGGGTCTGAGATAGATAGATGGCCTCCATTTAATTATATCATAAGATCGTAACGAGATTCATGACATGCAGTGAAGGGCTGCCACTGTCAAGCAGCAGAGCCTGGTAATACAATATAGCTCTGTTGTAAATTTATGTCATGTCTCTGCCAGAAATAGAGGGGAAAGAGTGATTATATTTCCTCATATAGTCCTTCATGGACTCAACTCCATCTCACCCAACAGAAAGGTAATTAAAAGTGATTCTTGATATGTATTTTATTCCAAAGAAAGAAAGAAAGAAAGAAAGAAAGAAAGAAAGAAAAAACATAGATAAGTAAGCTCCACAGTTCTTAAAGTTGAATACATGGAGGGGCATAATTGAACGAAAACGTCTATCTCCATGGGTGTTTATCTCCGAGAACGGGTCCGTGAAGGGGCGGACCGAACCGTATTTTCGAAAAAAATAGACATCCATGTTTTATTCGACAATTTGTGAGCTGGGCGTTTTTGTTTTTCAGCGATAGTGGAAAATGAAAGCGCCCAGCTCAAAAACGAATAAATCCAAGGCATTTGTTTGTGGGAGGGGCCAGGAGTCGTAGTGCACTGGTCCCCCTCACATGCCAGGACACCAACCTGGCACCCTAGGGGGCACTTTTACAAAAACAAAAAAAAAAGGTAAAAGAGCTCCCAGGTGCATAGCACCCTTCCCTTGTGTGTTGAGCCCTCCAAATCCCCCTCAAAACCCACTGCCCACAAGTCTACACCATTACTATAGCCCTAAGGGGTGAAGGGGGGCACCTACATGTGGGTACAGTGGGTTTGGGGGGGGGGGTTGGACGACTAAGCATTAAGCAGCGCAATTGTAACAGGTAGGGGGGGATGGGCCTGGGTCCAGCTGCCTGAAGTCCACTGCACCCCCTAATAACTGCTCCAGTGACCTGCATACTGCTGCCAGGGAGGTGGGTATGACATTTGAGGGTGAAAATAAAAAGTTGTGAAACATCATGTTTTGTGGTGGGAGGGGGTTAGTGACCAATGGGGGAGTCAGGGGAGGTCATCCCCGATTCCCTCTGGTGGTAATCTGGTCATTTAGGGCACTTTTTGGGGCCTTATTCGTGAAAAAACAGGGTCCAGGAAAAGTGCCCTAAATTCTAGCTACAAACGCATACTTTTTTTCCATTATCGGCGAAAGGCACCCATCTCTCCTCGGCCGATAACCATGCCCCAGTTCCACCTTCGCCACGCCTCCGACACGCCCCCGTCAACTTTGTACGCTTCCGCGATGGAGTGCAGTTGAAAACGTCTAAAATCGGCTTTCCATTATACCGATTTATTCATTTTTGTGAGATAAACGTCTATCTCCCGATTTGGGTCGAAATCTAGGCGTTTTTCTCTTTCAATTATAAGGTGGATGGTGATTCAAATTATATTTGAACATCTGTCATTGAACAATACCACATTCTGCTAACTGAGGGGTCCTTTTACGAAGGTGCACTGAAAAATGGCCTGCGGTAGTGTAGACGCATGTTTTGGGCACATGCAGAACCATTTTTAGCTCACCTGTAAAAAAAAAATGCCTTGTTTTAAATTTTTTTGCCGAAAATGGACGTGTGGCAAAATCAAAATTGCCGCGTGTCCATTTTGGGTCTGAGACCTCACCTCCAGCCATTGACCTAGTGGTAAAGTCTCACGCGGTAACCAGGTGGTAATGACCTACGCGCATAGCTGACGCGTGCCAGGACATAATAAATATTTTTTGGACGCGCAGAGCGGACGCGCGCCAAAAATGAAATTACCACAAGGGCCATGGGGTAGCCCAGCGGTAACTCGGAATTGGCATGCGTTGGGCATGTGTAGGCACTTACATGGCTTGGTAAAAGGGCCCCTGAATTCTTTCGAACTGGAGGTCTGGGTTAAGGTTGACATTCACCATGACCATCAATGCCTGTAATTAGAGGGGGAAGGGGGTTATCCACATGTGCTACCATTGCAACAAGTAATTCTACTGTTAACCCCAGTTATTGGTAACTAGGTCTTATTGTATAACGCAATTTTGTGGCAAAATAACACATCTTAATAAAGGTAGCCCACACTGATATTTACACCCCTTAGTTATTAAAGAAAGACCATTAAAAGCAAGTACAACATTTCAAAGGACGTGGGATGTATTTAAGCTCTTGTCATGAAGAAAATGACTATATTTATTTATTTATTTATTTGCTGCACTTGTATCCCACACTTTCCCACCTATTTGCAGGCTCAATGTGGCTTACAAAATGTTATAGCAACATGTACACCTTATAGGATAAGAATTTCAAAATATAGATACAGATGGGTACATAAAATATCAAAGCAATCATATTTTACAACTACTACTACTATTTAGCATTTCTATAGCGCTACAAGGCGTACGCAGCGCTGCACAAACATAGAAGAAAGACAGTCCCTGCTCAAAGAGCTATGTAATAAAAGTGAGCCAAGTATAGGACAATCAAGCCATTGTGACATCACTGATGAGGTTGGCTCTTATTGGTGGACTGAGGCATTATGACATCACAATATTAGCTCTGGTTACAAGAGACTACTACTACTACTACTTATCACTTCAATAGCGCTACAAGGCATACGCAGCGCTGCACAAACATAGAAGAAAGACAGTCCCTGCTCAAAGAGCTTACAATCTAATAGACAAATAAATAAATAAAGTAAGCAAATCAAATCAATTAATGTGAACGGGAAAGAAGAGAGGAGGGTAGGTGGAGGTGAGTGGTTACAAGTGGTTACGAGTCAAAAGCAATGTTAAAGAGGTGGGCTTTCAGTCTAGATTTAAAGGTGGCCAAGGATGGGGCAAGACGTAGGGGCTCAGGAAGTTTATTCCAGGCGTAGGGTGCAGCGAGACAGAAGGCGCGAAGTCTGGAGTTGGCAGTAGTGGAGAAGGGAACAGATAAGAAGGATTTATCCAGGGAACGGAGTGCACGGGAAGGGGTGTAGGGAAGGACGAGTGTGGAGAGATACTGGGGAGCAGCAGAGTGAGTACATTTATAGGTTACTACTACTATTTAGCATTTCTATAGCGCTACAAGGCTTACGCAGCGCTGCACAAACATAGAAGAAAGACAGTCCCTGCTCAAAGAGCTTACAATCTAATAGACAAAAAATAAATAAAGTAAGCAAATCAAATCAATTATTGTGAACGGGAAGGAAGAGAGGAGGGTAGGTGGAGGCGAGTGGTTACAAGTGGTTACGAGTCAAAAGCAATGTTAAAGAGGTGGGCTTTCAGTCTAGATTTAAAGGTGGCCAAGGATGGGGCAAGACGTAGGGGCTCAGGAAGTTTATTCCAGGCGTAGGGTGCAGCGAGACAGAAGGCGCGAAGTCTGGAGTTGGCAGTAGTGGAGAAGGGAACAGATAAGAAGGATTTATCCAGGGAACGGAGTGCACGGGAAGGGGTGTAGGGAAGGACGAGTGTGGAGAGATACTGGGGAGCAGCAGAGTGAGTACATTTATAGGTTACTACTACTATTTAGCATTTCTATAGCGCTACAAGGCTTACGCAGCGCTGCACAAACATAGAAGAAAGACAGTCCCTGCTCAAAGAGCTTACAATCTAATAGACAAAAAATAAATAAAGTAAGCAAATCAAATCAATTAATGTGAACGGGAAGGAAGAGAGGAGGGTAGGTGGAGGCGAGTGGTTACAAGTGGTTACGAGTCAAAAGCAATGTTAAAGAGGAGGGCTTTCAGTCTAGATTTAAAGGTGGCCAAGGATAGGGCAAGACGTATTAACGGAATAATAATTTTACAATTATTACAAATAAGAGTGCATAAGTAAATCACAATGGATTAGAAGTGGATTGAAAGATCAACATAACATAACATAATGAAATCAGGACAACATATAATATTCAGTCGTGAGTATGTAATTAGGATGAACAGATGAACATTGACTTTGCCATTTAGAATCCGAGCAGAATATTTGTAAATGCTGCTCTTTAAGTTGCTCTAGTGTTTTTAGCTCACACTAAAAATTAGCTGGCATTAAACGCTGAGACGGCCATTATATTCCTAAGGGCGTCTCAGCGATTAACACTAGCTAATTTTTAGCGCGAGCTAAAATGCCAGCGCGCTTCGTTGAAACGCACCCCTAAGCGAATTCCGCACCTGCAGGACTAAACAGCAAGGCGCAGGCTGGAAAATCTGTTTTTTTTTTCCTGAGTGATGTGTTTAAACAATCTGAAATGCATATGGAGATGCAATACTTACCTGATGAAACGATTATTTAGAAATGATAAATGTGTGCTGTTGGAGGTAAGATAAAAGCCTGCATTGCCAGAGAAAGTAGCGTGAGGAAAGGTCACAGGAGAGCGCAGTGCTGGATTTGCAAATAAATAAATAAATGTGAAGCTGAATTAAATGACAGAAGAAATAAAGGAGAAGGCGAGCAGCGGTGATTGTGCATAACACAAGAAATGAGAAAGTAATGAAAGTTGATCATTTCTGTTCCCGTGTGTTGCCTGTGGTAATGCATCCGCAGGTCTTTCTATGCTCTTGTGAATTTAATTTTATTTTTAGGCTATGTTGCTGAAGCAGGGGTATATCAATATCAATTAAGTACATTTTCTTAACCTTTTTTTTTTTTTTTTTCAATTTTCCCCCTGGTTCCCTTACCCCCCTCCTCTTCCATTTGTAGGAAAAGGAAAAATGAAAACAACTTTAAGTCACTTCTCGCCATCCAGAGAGCAGCACCTAAGGATGAATATGAATAGATTTGTTCCAGTCTATTTTCAGCTAATGAAATACACTGCTTTGTAATGAGATTTGAAGCTACATCAGTTCATTTTTTAAAAATTCTTGCCCAAGTATAGGAAAGATCTGGCATTATTAAGGAGCTTACGGAAGGGCATTTTATACAGCGATTTACCTAGGACAATTGACTGTGTAAGGACCAACAATGTCTTTGTCTACGTCTTCACTAAAGAGAAAGCAGACAGGTTCAGAGGTAATAGTAGGGTTTTTTTTTTTTTGGGGGGGGGGGGAGGGGATATAGTGTGAGTGGCAGCCAGACATTGAGCCGTATTCACTTGTTCAGTACTCTTATTTTATCATCCCCAGTTTAGTAATCCCCTTATCCCTTATTTGTCCTGTTTGTCCTAATTAGATTGTAAGCTCTGTCAAGCAGGGACTGTCTCTTCATGTTCAAGTGTACAGCACTGCGTACGTCTAGTAGCACTATAGAAATGATAAGTAGTAGTAAAAGTAGTAGTCTTTGGGATTCTGGAATCTTGCTACTCTTTGAGATTCCAGAATCTTGCAGCTCTTTGGGGTTCTGCATGGAATCTTGCTACTCTTTGGGATTCCAGAATCTTGCTACTCTTTGGGATTCCAGAATCTTGCTACTCTTTGTCCTTATCCCTTATTTGTCCTGTTTGTCTGTCCTAATTAGATTTTAAGCTCTGTCGAGCAGGGACTGTCTCTTCATGTTCAAGTGTACAGCGCTGTGTACGTCTAGTAGCGCTATAGAAATGATAAGTAGTAGTAGAAGTAGTAGTCTTTGGGATTCTGGAATCTTGCTACTCTTTGAGATTCCAGAATCTTGCTACTCTTTGTCCTTATCCCTTATTTGTCCTGTTTGTCTGTCCTAATTAGATTTTAAGCTCTGTCGAGCAGGGACTGTCTCTTCATGTTCAAGTGTACAGCGCTGTGTACGTCTAGTAGCGCTATAGAAATGATAAGTAGTAGTAGAAGTAGTAGTCTTTGGGATTCTGGAATCTTGCTACTCTTTGAGATTCCAGAATCTTGCTGCTCTTTGGGGTTCTGCACAGAATCTTCCTACTCTTTGGGATTCTGTACGGAATTTTGCTACTCTTTGTCCTTATCCCTTATTTGTCTGTCCTAATTAGATTGTAAGCGCTGTCGAGCAGGGACTGTCTCTTCATGTTCAAGTGTACAGCGCCGCGTATGTCTAATAGCGCTATAGAAATGATAAGTAGTAGTAGCCTTCACAGATACAGGCAGCAGGCAGTTTAAATCACACAAAAAGCTTTCTCATGCAGTTTCTGCCGCTTCTCTATCAGTCTTTGCCCAGTGTATGTAAAGGACTGGCAGTGAAACAATCTGATAAGGTGGTCCCCGTAGCCAGAAGGATGATGGGCTGCAGAGAGAGAGAGAGGCATAACCAGAAGAAAGAAGGTGTTAATGTCTCTATACAAATCATTAGTGAGGCCCCATTTGGAGTATTGTGTTCCGTTCTGGAGGCTGTATCTAGCTAAGGATATAAAAAGACTTGATGTGGTCCAGAGAAAGTGACAAAAATAGTATGGGATTTGCGAAAAAAAAAAAAAAAAGAGATGTACGAGGAAAGACTTGAAGACCTGAATATGCATGCCCTAAAGACAAGAAGGCATAGGGATGATATGATACAGATGTTAAAAACTTGAAAGGTATTAATATTATTATTATTATTTGTTACATTTGTATCCCACATTTTCCCACCTATTTGCAGGCTCAATGTGGCTTACATAGTACCATAATGGCATTCACTAATTTCGGTATGAACAAATACAAGGTGTTATTGTGGTAGAATAAGGTTCATGTATGGTAGATACATTGGGGAACTTAGGGAGGAAGAGGGAAGTTGGGGTGTGTCCATTACGATCATTGGTTTTGTTGTATTGCAGGTATTCAGGCTTTTATGTTGGGTCGGAGGGATATGCCTTCCTGAACAGGTTTGTTTTTAGTTCTTTTCAGAAGTTTAGGTCGTCGTACCTTGTTTTTACTATTTTTGGCAGTGTGTTCCATAGTTGTGTGCTTAAATAGGAAAAGCTGGATGCATACGTTGATTTGTATTTGAGTCCTTTGCTGCTTGGGTAGTGAAGATTTAGGTATGTTCGTGCTGATCTTGTTGTGTTTCTGGTTGGCAGGTCTATAAGGTATGTCATGTATCCCGGGGCTTTGCCATAGATAATTTTATGAACCATGGTGCAGATTTTGAAGACAATACGCTCTTTGATTGGGAGCCAGTGCAGTTTTTCTCGGAGGGGTCTGGCGCTTTCAAAATGCGTTTTTCCAAATATAAGCCTGGCTGCTGTGTTTTGAGCGGTCTGAAGTTTCTTTATAATTTGTTCTTTGCAACCCACATAGATTCCATTGCAGTAGTCTACATGGCTTAGTACCATTGATTGTATCAAGTTGCAGAATATTTTCCTCGGGGAGAATGGTTTCACATGTTTAAGTTTCCACATTGAGTGAAACATTTTCTTTAAGGTAGATTTCACTTGGTTCTCAAATGAGAGGCTCTGGTCGATTGTTACTCCGAGAATTTTCAGGCTGTCTGCAATAGGAAGGGTATAACTTGGGGTGTTTATGTTTGTGGGTTTATATGTGTTGTATTGGGATGAGATGATGAGACAGTGTGTTTTTTTCTGTAATGAGTTTTAATTGGAATGTGTTTGCCCATGAGTCCATGATGCTCAGACTGAGCTTGATTTCATTGGTGATTTGTGCCAGATCATGTTTGTAAGGGATATATATTGTGACGTCATCAGCATATATGAATGGGTTAAGGCCTTGAATGGATAAGGATTTGGCTAGTGGGGTCATCATGAGGTTGAAAAAGATTGGTGATAGTGGTGATCCTTGCGGTACTCCGCAGTCTGGTTTCCAAGGTGATGATATGTTTTTGCTAGCTTTCACTTGATATGTTCTTGTGGTTAGGAAACCCTTGATCCAAACCCACCTCCCAGCTCCCCCCGTTTTCTATTTCTGTTGATGGCTCTCTCATTCTCCCTGTCTCCTCAGCTCGAAACCTTGGGGTCATCTTTGACTCTTCTCTCTCCTTCTCTGCTCATATCCAGCAGATTGCCAAGACCTGTCGTTTCTTTCTTTACAACATCCGTAAAATCCGCCCCTTTCTTTCCGAGCACTCTACCAAAACCCTCATCCACACCCTTGTCACCTCTCGTTTAGACTACTGCAATCTGCTTCTTGCTGGCCTCCCACTTAGTCACCTCTCCCCTCTCCAGTCGGTTCAAAACTCTGCTGCCCGTCTCATCTTCCACCAGGGTCGCTTTACTCATACTACCCCCCTCCTCAAGACCCTTCACTAGCTCCCTATCCGTTTTCGCAGCCTGTTCAAACTTCTTCTACTAACCTATAAATGTATTCACTCTGCTGCTCCCCAGTATCTCTCCACACTCGTCCTTCCCTACACCCCTTCCCGTGCACTCCGCTCCATGGATAAATCCTTCTTATCTGTTCCCTTCTCCACTACTGCCAACTCCAGACTTCGCGCCTTCTGTCTCGCTGCACCCTACGCCTGGAATAAACTTCCTGAGCCCCTACGTGTTGCCCCATCCTTGGCCACCTTTAAATCTAGACTGAAAGCCCACCTCTTTAACATTGCTTTTGACTCGTAACCACTTGTAACCACTCACCTCCACCTACCCTCCTCTCTTCTTTCCCGTTCACATTAATTGATTTGATTTGCTTACTTTATTTATTTTTTTGTCTATTAGATTGTAAGCTCTTTGAGCAGGGACTGTCTTTCTTCTATGTTTGTGCAGCGCTGCGTACGCCTTGTAGCGCTATAGAAATGCTAAATAGTAGTAGTAGTAGTAGAATGTTGCTACTATTGGAGATTCTACATAGAATGTTGCTCCTATTGGAGATTCTACATGGAATGTTGCTATTCCACTAGCAACATTCCATGTAGAAGGCTGCGCAGGCTTCTGTTTCTGTGAGTCTGACGTCCTGCACGTACGTGCAGGACGTCAGACTCACAGAAGCAGAAGCCTGCGCGGCCACATTGGTGATCTTGTAACCACTTGTAACCACTCGCCTCCACCTACCCTCCTCTCTTCCTTCCCATTCACATTAATTGATTTGATTTGCTTACTTTATTTATTTTTTGTCTATTAGATTGTAAGCTCTTTGAGCAGGGACTGTCTTTCTTCTATGTTTGTGCAGCGCTGCGTATGCCTTGTAGCGCTATAGAAATGCTAAATAGTAGTAGTAGTAGTAGTAGTAGTAGTAGTGATCCATTTGAGTGTATTTCCGCTGATTCCCAAGTAATCTAGGCGTCTTAGTAGTATATTATGATTAACCATGTCGAATGCACTGAACACGTCAAATTGAAGGAGACGTATACTTTTACCTATTGCTAAATCTTTTTCCAGAGATGAGGAAGCAATAGAACTAGAGGACATGAGGTGATATCACAAGGTGGTCGAATTAGGGAGTAACATCAGGAAGTACTTTTTTCATGAGGAGGGTGGTGGATGCCTGGAACACCCTCCTAGGGGATGGGATGAAGGCAAAAATGGTATAGAATTCAAAAAAGATACGGAAAAAAAGTGAGGAGAATGAATGAGGATACCAAAAATATGTTTATTCGCATAAAAATTGACAAGATTCTCATAGAAAATGACCCGACACGGCCTGCCTCAGGGGTCTTTAACAATCTAAAATAAAACAAATGAAGATAAAAGAGTGAAACATAACATTGAATTTGGAAAATGGTAACAACTAAGGAATCGAAAATGTAGTGATACATAAAATCACACTAAAAATGGAATAAAATGACACCTGAAGACGATGACAAAGATAATGCATGATGAATGAACATAGCATTGTGATAGAAACATATATGTAAACACAATGATCTGAAGACTTGACTAGAGTATTGAAAATTAATAATTAAAAAGTTATTACAAGTATATTTAACAATTGTTAGTTGAAACATATATAATTTATATATTAACATATTAACAAATGTAGGATATTAAAACACGTGGAATGTACAATGCGTCAATATGTATTAAAGGGCAATAAACATTGTATGTGTATACAAATGAAGACAAAAGATTTAAAATTGTATATGATATATATATATATATATATGTATATATATTCAACTGGAAAAACATTGGACGTATTGCATTTATAAAATGGACATATGGCTGAATGTAAACCATAAGAATGGATTATAAAATGATAAATGAATTAAAAAGATTATAACATGTCATTGTACATATTTTTTGAGCTTATTTGCCTATATTGTTGATTACCTTATCGATATGACAACATAGCCATACAAAGTGAAAGTTGTACATAACTTATACGATGAGAATGTATTAAAATTATTATCAAATACCTGGAATAGTGTGTTTAGGAACGTGCACAGTGAAAATATGGTGTAGCGAAACTCTCTTGAATCTATACATATGATGATAAAAATGAACATAAAAGACAAAATTTGTGAGATACCAAAAGATATATTTAAGAATATAGAACAAAATAAATGATATTAAGTGTCACATTTAAAATAGTTTTATTTGGAGTAGTAGAATAAATGTGCCATAAATAAAACCTAAAGATAATACATCCAAAAGGATGTAATATAAAATCGAATACTGAATGAATATAATTGAATAGTGGTGCAAACTCTATTCTATGAGAATTCAAAAATGCATGGGATAAGCACAAAACATCTTTAAATGTAAAAAGGATGGACTCAAAGACAAACTTGCTGCTTAGACGCAATTCCAGTAGTAGGGAAAGAAGGCCAGTACTGGATGGACGTCTATGTCAGGATTGTGGGAGGTCAAAATTATTGCTGGACATACTTATATTAATATGAAATCAGTTTGACATATTAAACCAGCTTCTGACCTCTGAAAAACTCTCCCCCCCTCCCCTTCAGGAACCATTGAGGATGAAATGGACCAAATGGTGCTCAGAGAGGCCTGATAGCCCTTTGGTTTCTCAATTACTCCTGATTAACATACCTTTTGTTCCACCTGGGAGCAGGGCTTCAGAGCAACCAAAGCCAGACATAGAGGCTCCATCACTAGGGATTTCAAAGAGGTAAATTTGTCACCTTTCTTCCTGACTTCAGAGAAGCTTTCCTGACTTCAGAAAGTAATCTGGAGTTCTGTAAAGGAAATAACTGGGAAGAAAGATACGTTTTGATCTTTTTCTGTTCTTGAGGTATAAATGCAGAGCACATGCTCAGGGCACGGCTCTCTCTCTGTCCCAGGCACTTCTCTGTGTCCAGGGCACTACGTCTCCCTCTTTCTTTCTCCCTGCAGCAAAGGGCACGGGATTCTGCTGGGCTGTCTTTGTTTCTTCTTCTTTCTCTGCACACCTCCATCTTCAGCCACCAGAGCACCTGGCTCTGCTCCCCCCATTCTCAGACAGCCCTATTCCAAGGTTTCTTCTATCCTCTGAACAAACACCCTATCCTTTCTTTCTCCCTCCCTCTAAACACACACCCCGAGACAGCTTGTACCCTTTTTCCTGTACTAAGTGCTGTGAGCCAATACATGTAAGCAAATATAATATACTTTATATATCCAAATCCTTGTGGATTGTGTATTCTTTGGGAACCCACTGCCTCTGTGAAGTGGACCCCGGGACCAACCCTAGACAACGATAGCTGACAGTCTACACTCAGTATCCCAAATATGGCAAAACAGGGCAGTCTTTATGGTCTCTGTCCCAATTATGGAAAGATGGATTTGGATGGACTGACACAGGCTTTCAGAGAAACTCCAGCAATTGGGAAGTAGGATTGGGCACACTCCAATGGTCTGTGACTTGAGAATAGCAGGGACAGATCAGAACAAGTGTCAGTTTTTGTGTCACATTCATATCACTTGCTATGAGTGTATCTCAGAGGGAGACATCTTAAGGTTGATAGTGAGTAAAATTGCAACATTGTTGAATTTCTGGTTTAATCAGGTATTGGCAATCAAGACGACTATGCTGCAACCAAAGTTATAAAACCACTCTTCCATGATTGTGTGACTAGTATTTGATCATGATGGAGTATAATTGCATGGAGTGGTAGGCACGGCTCTGGCCGCCTTATTGGGTAGACTAAATGAACCATGTGGATCTTTATCTGCCGTCATGTGCTATGTTGACTGTCCTACCTTGCAGGCTGTAGTTCAAACTCCTTCTCAGGAATCCCCCAGGTACAGTTGGCCAGGTTTGGAGGCTTCCCTCAGCTATCACTGGAAGCGAATGGAGGCCACCCTCAGCTTCTTCCAGGGCCTCTCTGTTCTGTTATCCCCCTGGGAATTATAACTCTGTCTCGGTCTAGGCCAAGCTTGTCCAACCATTTTTTTCTATTGGGGGGCACAGTTTATAATTTAAAACATTCGGAGGTCCAAAACACGAATCATTTTATTTTGTTACATGTTTTGTCAAATAGTGGCAAAATACAACAGTACATTGTCCCCTCCCAACTTTTACTCAGTCTTGTGCTTACTCATGCAACCCCCCCCCCCCCTTCCAGTCTTCACCCAGCTTCTTACAGTTCAGCTGGCTTCCTCAAAAAGAAGACACGTCCGGATAAATCCGGACATATGGTAACCCTAGAAAGGGAATGTCCTCTTATCGATCCCAGTAATAGCAGATTTTTTAATGCTACAACATTCTATTTCTGAATGTGTTGCTCTGATTCACTCTTGGGCTAATTCTCATCTTTTGAAACTTAATGCAGACAAGACTAAGCTGTTATATTTCTGTAATGATGTTTCTTTAGTTCCTAGTAGTGCAGTTGAAGGATGAAAGATCTTCCAAAGTTTTGGGTACTATTCTGGATACTCAGTTATTGATGGATTTACAGGTAAGTTATCTGAGCAAGAAATTATTTTCTTTTTTAACTACGTCAATTAAGAGTAATAAGATCTGTTTTCTTTACAGAACATTTTCATATACTGGTTCAGGCTATAATATTGCCAAAATTAGATTACTGCAGTGCTTTATATAGTGGAATAAATTCACGACTAATTAATAAGTTGCAATTACTGCAAAATACCGTAACTAAATTGATATATGGTTATTCACATTTTGACCATGCGACACCACTGCTTAGACGGTTACATTAGTTACCAGTTTCTGCTCCAATAGTTTTTAAGATTGTCTGTATTGTGTTTAACATACTGCAGGGGAATTGTTGTTCGCTCCTTCCGCAGTTGATAGCTTAACCGACATTGTGAAGGAGCTTTC
Source organism: Microcaecilia unicolor (assembly GCF_901765095.1). NCBI lineage: Eukaryota > Metazoa > Chordata > Amphibia > Gymnophiona > Siphonopidae > Microcaecilia > Microcaecilia unicolor. The sequence goes on along the minus strand of NW_021963134.1, from coordinate 16,813 downwards.
ATTCACGGAGAAAGTGGTGGATGCTAAGAATGCCCTCCCGCGGGAGGTGGTGGAAATAAAAATGGTAACTGAATTCAAACATGCGTGGGATAAACATAAAGAAATTCTGTTCAGAAGGAATAGATCCTCAGAAGCTTAGCCGAGATTGGGTGGCAGAGCCAGTGGTGGGAGGCGGGGCTGGTGGTTGGGAGGCGGGGATAGTGCTGGGCAGACATACAGTCTGTGCCGGGGCTGGTGGTTGGGAGGTGTGGAAATGCTGGGCAGACTTATATGGTCTGTGCCAGAGCTGGTGGTGGGAGGCGGAGCTGGTGGTTGGGGGGCAGGAATAGTGCTGGGCAGACTTATACGGTCTGTGCCAGAGCTGGTGGTGGGAGGCGGGGCTGGTGGTTGGGAGGCGGGGATAGTGCTGGGCAGACTTATACGGTCTGTGCCAGAGCTGGTGGTGGGAGGCGGGGCTGGTGGTTGGGAGGCGGGGATAGTGCTGGGCAGACTTATACCCTGAAGAGGACAGGTACAAATCAAGGTAGGGTATACACAAAAATTAGCACATATGAGTTTGTCTAGTTGGGCAGACTGGATGAACTGTGCAGGTCATTTTCTGCCGTCATCTACTATGTTACTATGTTCTACTTTGTTGTTGGGGTTTCCAACTGTTAGGAAAATTAATAATAAATTCTATACCTGAACAGGTTCATGTGATTTCTAGTTATTTACAATTCCGCAAGGGACTGAAAATGAATCTTTTAGATAAATATTTGAATGAATAATTTTTGTGAGCTTTCCTAACTTTCCAATTTATGTTTTATATTTATGTAACCTGCTTAGATTCTTTATTGATTTTAGCGGGATATAAATACCCTAAATAGAATAGAATTGACCATTGCATGTGCCTTTGTCAATCTCAGCCTGGAATTGGTTTCTTACATGGCACTTGCTATCAGACAAGACCGTCTATGATCTATGTGCTTCAAATGGGAAGATGGAGTACTGCGTGTGCAGTTCTGGAGACCACACCTACGGAAAAATATAAACAGGATGGAGTCGGTCCAGAGGGCGGCTACAAAATTAGTAAGCGGTCTTGAATGCAAAAAATTATAGGGACAGGCTTATGAACCTCAACATGTATACGCTGGAAGAGAAGAGGGAGAGAGGAGACATGATAGAAATGTTTAAATATCTCAAAGGCATTTATGTACAGGAAGAGAGCCTTTTTCAAATGAAGGAGAGCTCTTGAATGAGGGGGCATATGACAAAGTTAAGAGGGAATAGGCTTAGGAATAACCTAAGGAAGTATTATTTCACAGAAAGGGTGGTGGAGGTGTGGAATGGCCTCCCGGTGGAGGTGGTGGAGTCGAGGACTGTTCTAGAATTTAAAAAGGCATGGGATAAGCATGTGGGATCGCTTAGGAACAGGAAGAATTAGGGGTTACAGAGGATGGACAGACTGGATGGATCATGTGGCCTTTATCTGCCATCATGTTTCTATGTGTCCATGACATCAATATAGAAGCCATGATCTAATGAAGATACAGCCCTGTCTTGCACAGTATAAAATATAATTTTAAATCTCACATATATACACACACAATCTGGACTAGATTTCTGTAAATGGCAGCCAAATTTGGGCGCCAAAAAAAGAGCACTAATCATTATTCTGTAAATAGCACCCAAATTTGGGTGTTTTTTTTTTTAATAGAATAGCACTTAGCACAAGGATCCATGCCCAATTTTGGGTGTGAGAATTTGCACCAAAATCCTGGTGTAAATGTTTGTGCCTAAATTAGGCGCAGATCTGCCAAAACACTGCAGCCAGGTTCATCTACAAAACCTCTCGTTTTGAAAGTGCCTCCCCTTTATTAATCAAATGACACTGGCTTCCCATCAAAGCGAGACTCACCTTCAAATTATGTACCTTTAGCTTTCAAACCCTCATATGGCACAGCTCTAGATTATATGGTACCATTAATAAACTTACCACAAAGAAACGCTAAATATGAGGCAAGAAACTATCTCAGACTACACCTCCCAAATTGCAAAAAAGTGATCTGCGAAACTGTCCACTCTGCAGACTTCACTTGCCTAGGAACCAAATGGTGGAACTCCTGACCACCCAAAATAAGAAATACACAGGAATATACTAGATTCTGCAAAATCCTCAAATCGTTCCTATTCAAGCAAAAAAAAAAATGTGTCAACCTTTTCATATCTGAGCACACAATTCTGGAACGTGCTGCCGCGCAACTTAAAAACAATTTATGAACTAACTAACTTCTGCAAACTACTGAAGACCCATCTCTTTAACAAGGTATACCACAAAGATCAACAAATGTGAACTCCTCCACATACATCCAGAATTGTCTTATAATATCTGCTTGTTATACTACCATCATGTTTCTATCATTACAATGTTACCCAAGATCCTTCTGTAATACTAAATGTCTAATTTCTAATATATTTCCACTATCCATGATGTATTGTAAGCCACATTGAGCCTGCAAAGAGGTGGGAAAATGTGGGATACAAATGCAATAAATAAAATAAATAAATAAACCCTCACAAAGAACAACTATATCTCAAACAATTAATTATTACCTGAATTGGTTATTACTCTATTTACCATTAACTTTCTCTTTGCTTCATGTACAATTTCTCATTCATAATAGATTTTCTAAATGTTAAACATCCATAGCTATCCCAGTACATTTATGATATTGTATTGTACAATTGGATTCTTACAACAAATTACTTTCTTATGCATTATTCTTTGTTATGTATTCTATACTGTTTATTGTAAGCCACATTGAACTCAAATTTGTTTGGGATAATGTGGGATATAAATGTCACAAATAAATACATAAATAAATATTGTATAACACCGTTCAAATTTTAGAAATGCCCCTCCCATGGCTAGGCCCCCTTTTCGGATCCATACATAAAATTTACACACCCAACTTTATAGAATATCAACTACAAAGATGCACAGGTAAATTTTAATTATTGTCAATTAGCACCAATAATTGATTGTTAGCACTCAATTATTAGTGCTAATTGGCTCGTTATTCAGTTAAATTGTGCTCGCAAACTTGGCTCATGCCCAAATTTGCATGCACAGTTTTGAGCTCCATTTATAGAACTAAAGAGTCTGTGTAGCTTTGTGGGATCAGAGCTGGCAAAATTCTCCTCTCTGTCACTGAACTGGTTTAGGAGATGCCTTGTCATTGACTTAGAGCCAAGAAACTAATCAATCGGTATTCATCTTAGACCCAGAGGCCCTATCTGGGTACCAACACTGAATATCCAGGTCTGTCATGGCTGCCTGAAGTTATCTGGCTCGCACTGTTCCCTCTAAGCAGAGAGGAAGTCCTCCACCTACAATCCTGCCTGTGGGTGGTGCTATTTCACGATCACATTTTCAATAGTGAGGGACAAGCAAGCTCTGCAGGACTCCAGGGAACCTGCCTGTCTCTGGCCATTGAGAACTTAATATTTTTTTATTTATTTGTTGCTTTTATATCCCACATTTCCCCACCTATTTGCAGGCTCAATGTGGCTTACATATTACCGTTAGCGGCGTAAGCCGATTCCGGTCTGAACAAACACATGATATGAATGAATACAAAGTGGTAATGTGGTGGAATAAGGTACAAGTAGTGTTCATTGCGGTCTTTGGTACATTGTGTCGCAAGAGTCCAGGTTTTTATGTTGGGTTGGTGGGGTATGCTGTTCTAAACAGTTCCGTCTTTAGTGCTTTCCAGAAGTTTAGATGGTCGAACGTAGTTTTTACTTCTTTTGGCAATGCGTTTCGTATTGAGAATATAATATTGAAACAGCACCCCCCCCCCCTCCCCACACACACACTGGCAGAAATGCAATTGGGAACTCCTGCTTACTTTACAGGGAACAGTAGTTAGGACTGCTATTTGTGTGGTCTTACCTGCTAAGATAGCTATCCAGGTACCACCATTGAACATCAGCAGTACATGGATGACTTCCGGGACTTGCACAATGCCATCTCCAAACCACTCCAGCAGTAACCAGAGAGTGTTATGGCTGTCAAAGCAGTTATTCAGTGGCACTCTTTGGTTAAGAGCTGCTGAATATCTGCTTCCAGCCCACTCAGCATGATTATTTAAGCAGATAGGAGCCTCTTCTGCCTGGTTAAACCATACTGAAGGTTGTCCCCTGAGTCTTTTCGTTGAGGTGTTAACTCTGTGATTGTTGGTGCAGAATATCTATCATCTCTTCCACCTTAGGACTGTAGGAATGCCAGAAAAGAAAATGCCATTCTATCAGATGAGAATTGGAGCAAGGGCTACACACAAAAGTCAGGGCACAATGACCTTAAAGCTGTTTTGATGATGAGGTTAAGGGATCGATTATTAGAGCATAACTCTATGTTCAGCTTCTAAAGACAAAACTTGATGTAGTGGAAGATTCCATCCCTTTGATTGTCTAGTTATCAATCCTATACATCTTATTTATTTATAATTTTTTAAAAGGACGATTGACTTAAGACAACCCAGTGTTTAATTTATTTTGCAAAGTTCTATCTTCTTTACTTACGCTGTGAAACATTTGAGCCCTGACGCAGAGCGACTCTGCTGCTCAAAACACAATCATGTCGACAATGCTATGACACTGTTTCAGCATCTATTACTTTATGGTGCTGCTGGGAACCTGATTTGACATCTTCACTTTTGAAAATAAGTTTATTTATAGTCATATATTTTTTATTTTACATTTACATAATAACATAAATGTTTAGGCAATATCCATACATAAAGTAACAGGAAAAAGTTATACACGGAGAAAAAAATCTAAAACTTTGTCCACATTGTTTAGATCCAACTTCCAGAAAATAAAAAAGAAAAAGCAGAGAGAATATAGATCATCAATAGAGCAGTAGAGAGCTTAACACTCGCAGCTGATATACAGCTTAATCAATTACTGGATGCGACCAAGGTATCCCTAGTACCTTCTTTGGGATTAACAAATTCTAACAGTTTCTTTGGGTCAAAAAAACATAATTAGTTAAATTTAATGGCACTAAACACCTACAAGGGAATTGCACAAAAGAACTACCTAAATTAAGAATTATAGGTTTCATATCCAAGAATTCTGTCCTTCTATTTTGGGTTTCCCTCGCTAGGCCTGGAAAAATTTGAGTTTTTGACCCCAAGAAGACTGCATTTATATGACAGAAATAAGTTTGAAAAATATTACTTCTGTCCGGCTCTAAGGCAAAATTCACTAAAAGGGTTGTCCTTTCCGTTATTACTTCTAAGGAACTTTCCAGAAATTCAGTCAAATTTATATCAGATTGAGGTTGCACAGTCAAGGATCTAGAAGTTCCCATGGTATATTGGGCTCTGACTATGGGCGGACAGCCCCCGGTCGGTATTCCCAATATTTCACTAAAATATTTCCTCAGCATATCAAAAGCAGGAATAAGAGGTGACTTAGGAAAATTTAAAAACCTTAAATTGTTCTTTCTTCCTTGATTATCCAAATATTCAAGCTTGTGGGCTTGCACATCTCTATCCCTGATAGCTGTTGCGGCAAAACTTTGTAAACGGATAACCTTCCCTTCCAGTGAGGTAATTTTATTCTCCTGATCTTCGATTTTGCCAGATAGAGTCTGATATGATTGTTTCAATTCTACTAACTCTCTCTCTTATAAGTATTAGATACCTGCAGAAGGGTGGAATTCAATCCCTGTATCGCAACCCATAACAATTCCATTCTTACCACAGCAGGTCTCTCCATACCTCCATTCCCTCTGGAAGCAGGGTCCTGGGCAAAAGGAGAGCTGAAAATCCAGGCTCTCTTCTGATAACAATCTTCCCGAGGTTGACACACCGACAGGTCCTCCTCACACAGCAAGGGATGTTCTGTCCTTCGACAGCCTCGCACTAGTTTATAACGTGATCCTAAAATGTGTGTAATGCTTTTACTGTTATTCTCAGTTCTAAGGACTATCATTGCTGCACTTTCTCACTGCAAAGATACATGAGCAATGCACTGTGGGTAATGTAGTTCACAGGAAGTGCAACCACACTTGCATGGCTGTGTAAAAACTGTTACCACTGGTTGGGAGGCTGCCCAGACCTCCTCTCTCTCTCTGCCAAGCTTGGCTCTTTTGTCTTCCTGCTATCATTTCCTGGCCATTCTTACTATCTCTGTCCTGGGAAGTCAGCTAGGTATGACCTTTCCCTCCAATCAAGAGCCGTCCTCTAGGACCACCCCTTGCTACCCGATGGCAGGCTTTGTCCCCATTGGTCTCGATCTGCTCCTCCCTGAGCCTTTGTGAAGCCTCAACACCTCTTTGTCCCTTCAGCCATGAGGCATTCCAACACCATCTAGCCAGAGACATGGAGCATGGATAATCTCATTCCAGACAGCTCTGTCCTGCTGAAACTCCCTGTAACGAACCTGTTTTTTTTACCTTGAAAATATCTCCTCTCTAATGAGATATTGCACATTCCAGTCACCCAGCTTTGGGCCATTTCTACCTGTTCAACTATCCTTTCCCCCCTGCAATATATCTACCTCTCTTCAGATCTCCACCCCCAACAGCTCTCAGATTAAGGAGTCTCTGTTTCCTGGAGCAGCACCTCTGAACATCTATCTGTGAGTAACATAGTAACATACATACATAGTAACATAGTAGATGACGGCAGAAAAAGACCTGCAATGGTCCATCCAGTCTGCCCAAGACAAACTCATATGTGTATACCTTAACTTGAATTTGTACCTGTCCTTTTCAGGGCACAGACCGTATAAGTCTGCCCAGCAGTATTTCCCGCCTCGCAACCACCAGTCCCACCTCCCATCACCGGCTCTGGTACAGACCGTATAAGTCTGCCCTCCCCAATCCTAGCCTCCCAACCACCAACCCCTCTTCCCCCACCTGCTCTGCCACCCAATTTCAGCTAAGCTTCTGATGATCCATTCCTTCTGCACTATCTATCTGTCTATCTATCTATCTATCTATCTATCTATCTATCTATCTATGAGTAAATTATCTGTGATTTATTCAATAAAAGAGACTTCATAAAAATAATAGAGACTTCGGGTGATTGGTGTGCCAAGGTTATACTCCAAGATATTGGGGCCTCTAGTTATCTAGCCTCAAGAATCTTGATAGGGGAAGCCTGACCCCGTCGGCACGTAGCTATTTCCTGGTCTTGGAGGAGCTGCATTAGATGGAGGACTCAAAGAGACTCCGTCAGCGAAGCGGTCCGCCTCCGTAGTTGTGGGATCCGTCGAAGTGTGTGTCAACTCTTCCATCGTTCGGACTCAAAAACTTTCCAGCGTGGTCTGTCGGGCAGTAGGGGCTTCCACCAAGCTCTAGGAGGTGAGTGTCTTGGATTTCCCCTTCCTTTTTCCCATTTCCAGCACAGGGAAAATCCCCAACAGAGAACCCACTCCACGCCATAACTGCTCTAATTGCCAAAGTAAGTTTATTTATAAACTATTTTTGAAATTAATTTTGAAAAATATTTAGAAAAATCTTCTCATGATTATTTTGGAATTGCACAAGAGACTACTTTCACATTGTTTAATTTAGACAAATGATTACATCTCTCAGCTTCCTTTCTATTGACTACTACAGTGGTTCCCAAACCTAGTCCTGGAGGCACCTGAACCCAAGGCCGCTGAGAGGGCAGTCCCCTCCACCCGCCCCCCTCCGTCCACCACCGGGCCGGGCCCCCCTGAATTCAAATCATAGCGCCTCACCTCGACCTCGCTCCGTGTGAAAGAAGCGTAGCAGCAGCAGTCTGCAGATCGCCTCCCTTCTGGCCTTCCCTCCCTGTGTCCCGCCCTCATCTGACGTAACTTGTACAAGGGCAGGACGCAGGGAGGGAAGGTCCGAAGGGAGGCGATCTGCAGACTGCTGCTGCTGCGCTTCTTTCACATGGAGCGAGGTCGAGGTGAGGCGTTATGATTTGAATTCAGGGGGGCCCGGCCCAGTGGTGGGCGGAGGGGGGCGGGTGGAAGGGGGCGGCAGCGACGTCGATGACCTCGGGGGGGGGGGGGGGGGGTGTCGACGGCAGTGGTGGGGCCCCAGGGGCGGCCTTGACCCGGGCCCAGCCTCTCGGTGGCCCTGCCTGATCCAGTCAGGTTTTTAGGATATCCAAAATGAATATTCATGACAGAGATTTGCATGCACTGCCTCCACTGCAGGCAAACCTCTCTGATGAATATTTATTGTGGATATCCTGAAAACCTGACTGGCTGGATAGGACCAGGTTTGGAAGCCACTGGACTACTAGAAGCACATTGTATTATGGTCCTTAAAAACTTTTAGAATATTTTTTGTTTCTGCTGATTCTTTTTGATGTGTGTTGCCAAATAACATGCATAATTTTGCCCATTGAGAGGATGGGCAACAACTAAAGCCAGACATGCTACATTATCCACAGAAATGGTTTGGATTATTGCCAAAAAAAGAAGGAAGTGGAAAACACAACTTCAAGAGATCAATCCGAGACACAGGGTGAGATGCTCCAGGAAAGCTTTATTAGGACCCTACACGGTCCGTGTTTCGGCTTTTAAAAAAGCCTTCATCAGGGGTCAATCAGTGGATGCACAAAGTGTATACTGATTGACAATGGAGCACATGAAATATCGTCTCTGAGTAAAATAAAGTGTACTGCCTCGTACCAACAGATTCGACCCCTGATGAAGGCTTTTTAAAAAGCCGAAACACGGACCGTGTAGGGTCCTAATAAAGCTTTCCTGGAGCATCTCACCCTGTGTCTCGGATTGATCTCTTGAAGCTGTGTTTTCCACTTCCTTCTTTTGTTGAATTTTTGTGGAAACTGCGAACCCCTTTTGTTTCTGCGGTTGTTGGATTATTGCCTCCATCATAAGTATGGGAAAAACGGTTGTTAGTACGATAACAATTTCTAGCATGCAAAGAAAACAAAGTGCTTATAAAAAAAATGGCATTAGGCCAAGGCTATTTTCAATTTATTTAAATGTTGAATGAAATAGTTGTACATTTTATGGGAGAAATTGGTTCAACAGTTGGATTCTCTGTAGGGTTTTGTGTAGAGTAGGGGGGTTCATTTATGTTTTTTATTGGATAATTCTTATTGATTTTTTTCACGGTTATTGTGAAGCCATTCTTGGCTGAAGCAACTTAAAAATTCCATGCAATTTATATAATATTCTCTTGAGCTATCGGTTTTACTGTTGTAACATTTACAAATACTATTTTTCTGACCTTATAAGCTAACTAAGATTTCTGTCTAGAGGCCTATAGAATAAATGTTAAGCACAACTTTATGCTAATACATGCATTAGCTGGAAAGCTAAATGTTAAGGCAATACTTCAAAGGCAGAAAGCAAAAATCAAATGAAATAGAAGGAGACGAACAAGTACGAAAAAGTGCACAGTACAATATATACCATTTTTATTAATTAGGAGGTAGCTCAGGGGAGGGTCGCCAAAACGAAGCAAAAGTCCTATTATGTACGATGTAAGGGCCTTATTATATATATTCTTGGCCTAGAGGAGGAAAGGAATATGATAGAGACATTCAAAACCTCAAGCATATTAATTCTGCAAAAGACAAAAACATTTTCAGTAGTTAGGCAGTGGTAGAACAGAAATCATAAAGCAAAATAATGAAAGGGTGATAGCTACGTGGAACACTCGTTTAATTAAGGTGGTAAAACTAACACCTTATCATATAACCGTAGATCTTTAGTTGTTGCAAGGGGGGGGGGGGAGGTTCGTTGTGTATGCCCAGAGAGTGTATGGGGGACCGCTCACAGAAAGGATTTATTAGTTTGTGTCCAGCACCAAGATCGACAGAAACTGGAACGCCATAGGCAGTTCATCTGCACTTCTTAATCAATCCTTTCAGTCAATTTATTTATGCGTTCTTGTATCCCACTGTTATCCAAAAACACATTTAGGTTCCAAGGGGTCCTTTTACTAAGGTGCGCTGAAAAATGGCCTGCGGTAGTGTTGGCACAGGTTTTGGGGGCGCGCAGAATCATTTTTCAGTGCACCTTTAAAAAATTATTTTATTTTTATCAACTTGAGAGTCAGGATCAGGAGGCGGGGCTGGTGGTTGGGAGGCAGGGATAGTGCTGGACAGACTTGTACTGTCTGTGGCAGGGCCAGTGGTGGGCAGTGGGACTGGTGGTTGGGAGGCGGGGATAGTGCTGGACAGACTTGTACGGTCTGTGCCGGAGCCGGGGTTGGGAGGCAGGGCTGGTGGTTGGGAGGTGGGGATGGTGCTGGGCAGACTTGTGCGGTCTGTGCCGGAGCCGGTGGTTGGGAGGCGGGGATAGTGCTGGGCAGACTTATACGGTCTGTGCCTGTGCCAGAGCCGGTGATTGGGAGGTGGGGCTGGTGATTGGGAGGCGGGGATAGTGCGGGGCAGACTTATACGGTCTGTGCCCTGAAGAGCATAGGTACAAATCAAAGTAGGGTATACACAAAAAGCAGCAAATATGAGTTATCTTGTTGGGCAGACTGGATGGACCGTGCAGGTCTTTTTCTGCCGTCATCTACTATGTTACTATGTTACTATGAGAGGACCTTACAGTACTAGTGTGGCGACTTAAACTCTTTTTTATGTAATCTTCACCAATCACACTCTAAAAAGCGTATAGCTTTAACTTTTGAGATGCGTATTAATAGTACTTAACTTTGGCAGTGATTTTTCACCTGAGTCAAACCTCTGCCAACATGGCCAGGTTTCGTAATCCTTCTTCAGGGAAGAAGTTCACTAGGAAAAAGATAAAATTAGTAGACTGCTAATATCTCCATAAATAACTTAATCTGTTTCTTTGTCCTACATAGACTGTGACTATACCATCTCATAAACTGGTCCTGCATATGCAAAAAATGGCTGCGGCGCCTAATGCGGAACCCGTCTGTTAAATACCTCACAGCTGATCAGAACTCCCATTTCTGATAGGGCAGCATATCCGAGGCTGCCGTCATTCAAATCAGCGACCACCAATCAATTTCTGAGTTCAACCCACCAGGTTGTCAAGTCTGCAAATGAAAAATCCACCTTTGTTCTGTATAGTTTAATAGATGTCTAGCCAAAAATGGACGTGCGGCAAAATGAAAATTGTCGCGCGCACATTGTGGGTCTGAGACCTTACCTTACTTAGTGGTAAAATCTCATGCGGTAACCGGGTGGTAATGACCTACACGTGCCAAATGTCACTTGGTGCGATTCCAGAAGGGCGTATTGGACACGTGCCAAAAATGAAATTACCGCAAAAGCCACGCAGTAGCTGGGGGGGGGGGGGGGGGGTAACTCCATTTTGGCACACATTGGGCGCATGTAGATGCTTACGTGACTTAGTAAACGGGCCCCAAAGTGACTTACAATTTACATTTTAGGCGAGGTTTACAAATTAGCTTTATCATTATAATATGGACAGGACAAAGATTGTTTCTTAGATATCTATAGAATGTCCGAGGGTAGCTCCAAAAGGTAGGACTATAATTCATGTGGTTATCTACTACTACTACTACTACTACTATTACTACTACTTATCATTTCTAAAGCACTACTAGACGTACGCAGCGCTGGAGGAGTGGCCTAGTGATTAGAGTGGTGGACTTTGGTCCTGGGGAACTGAGTTCGATTCCCACTGCAGGCACAGGCAGTTCCTTGTACCCTCCATTGCCCCAGGTACAAATAAGTACCTATGCCGCATTGAGCCTGCCATGAGTGGGAAAGTGCGGGGTACAAAAAAAAAACATGAAGAGACAGTCCTTGCTTGACAGACCTTACAATCTAATTAGAACAGACAAACAGGACAAACAAGAGATAAGGGAATATTAAAGTGAGGGTTCTGAACAAGTGAATAAGGGTTAGGAGTTAAAAGTAGCATCAAAAAGGTGGGCTTTTAGCTTAGATTTGAAGATGGCCAGAGAAGGAGCTTGACGTACCGGCTCAGGAAGTCTATTCCAGGCATATGGTGCAGCAAGATAAAAGGAACAAAGTCTAGAGTTAGCGGTGGAGTTAGCGGTGGAGGAGAAGCGTGAAGATAAGAGAGATTTATCCAGTGAACGGAATTCCCGGGGAGGAATGTAGGGAGAGATGAGAGTGGAGAGGTACTGAGGAGCTGCAGAGTGAATGCACTTATAGGTCAATAAGAGGAGTTTAAATTGTATGCGGAAACGGAGAGGAAGCCAGTGAAGTGACTTGAGGAGAGGTTATCTGGAGAGATTTGCTGGCTTACAATTTACATTTTAGGTGAGATTTATAAATTGGCTTTTAATGTTGACCACTCCAAGTGTGCGTTCTGAACCAACAAATTAACTTTAAAGTCTCTTTAGGCAATTAACTGGGACAATACAATAGCAGAAGCACCAAATATGGCAGAAGCAGTACTCAAATAGTGTTTCCAAAACCACTCCTTTCCTTCGGTCTTTTTCTTGGTTAGTATATATTGAGGGGCATAATGGAACAGAAACGCCTATCTCCATGGGCGTTAATCTCCGAGAACGGGTCCGTGAAGGGGCGGGGCGGATCGTATTTTTTAAAAGAAAAAGACGCCCATGTTTTATTCGTCAAGGTGTGAGCTGGGCGATTTTGCTTTTCAGCGATAATGGAAAATGAAATCGCCCAGCTCAAAAACGAATAAATCCAAGGCATTTGTTCGTGGGAGGGGCCAGGATTCATAGTGCACTGGTCCCCCTCACATGGCAGGACACCAACCGGGCACCCTAGGGGGCACTTTTACAAAAAACAAATAAAAGGTAAAAGAGCTCCCAGGTGCATAGCACCCTTCCCTTGGGTGTTGAGCCCCCCAAATCCCCCTCAAAACCCACTGCCCACAAGTCTACATCATTACTATAGCCCTAAGAGGTGAAGGGGGGGCACCTACATGTGGGTACAGTGGGTTTGGGGAGGGTTGGACGACTAATAGCATTAAGCAGCACAATTGTAACAGGTAGGGGGGGGGATGGGCCTGGGTCCACCTGCCTGACGTCCACTGCACCCCCTAACAACTGCTCCAGGGACCTGCATACTGCTGCTTGGGAGGAGGGTATGACATTTGAGGGTGAAAGTAAAAAGTTGTGAAACATCATTTGTTGTGGTGGGAGGGGGTTAGTGACCACTGGGGGAGTCAGGGGAGGTCATCCCCGACTCCCTCTGGGGGTCATCTGGTAATTTAGGGCACTTTTGGGGGCCTTATTCGTAAAAAAACAGGGTCCAGGAAAAGTGTTCTAAATTCTAGCTCAAAACTGTTCCATTATCGGCGAAGGGCGCCCATCTCTGTTCGCCCGATAACCACGCCCCAGTTCCTCCTTCGACACGCCTTCGACACGCCCCCGTCCACTTTGTCCGCATCCGCGACGGAGTGCAGTTGAAAGCGACCCAAATTCGGCTTTTGATTATACCGCGTTATTCGTTTTTGTGAGATAAACGCCCATCTCCCGATTTAGGTCGGAACTTGGGCGTTATTCTCGTTCGATTATAAGCAGGATTGTTTTAATCTTCCCTTAGGCTTTCACTGACTAAAGGCATAGCTGGTAGTATAGCTAGCTTTATTTATTTATTTTAACACTTTTATACCTCGCATTTTCCCACTAGTTGTAGGCTCAATGTGGCTTACACAAAACCATAGCGCAGGTTACAATTCAGAAAATACAATTAGACAATGTAATGGTAAGATAATAATCGTATAGATATAATAAAAAACAGCAAAGATAATAAGAGAAAAAAAGATAGCAAGGTCCATGAATTTTGCAATAACAAAGAAAGAGTGAGTTAGGTTGGGTCTTGAACAGGGTGGTCTTCAGTAGTTTTCTGAAATTTAGATGGTTTTGAGTTAATTTTATGATTTTGGATAATGCATTCCATAGCCATGTGCCTATGAAAGAGAAGCTGGATGCGTAGGTAGATCTGTATTTAAGGCCATTACAAACTGGATAATGTAAATTTAAGTAGGGTCGGGAGAAACTGGAGCTGTTTCTGGGTGGTAGATCAATTAGATTTAGCATGTATCCAGGAACTTCTCCATAAATAATCCTATGAATCAAGGTGCAAACTTTAAAGGCGATACGTTCCTTAATGGTAAGCCAGTGTCATTTTTCACGAAGGGGCTTGGCAGATTCGAATTTTGATTTGCCAAAGATCATTCTCGCTGCTGTGTTCTGGACGGTCTGAAGTTTCTTGATTAGTTGTTCTTTGCATCCTGCATAGATACCGTTGCAGTAATCTAAATGGCTTAATACCAATGACTGTATCAATTTGTGAAAAACATTTCGGGGAAAGAAAGGTTTTATAGGTTTATACATGATTATCACGTACAGTCTTTATTGAGAGACTCGGGGATTGTGAGGCTGAAGAAACCAGAACAACCTGTCTCCTGGGGACCATCACACATTCAACCAGGAATTTCAATTTGCATGCATGTTTATAGAATAAGGGGGATAATGTCATTACTGCGAATGAGTTAATTCAGCTTATAATCGAAAGAGAAACACGCCTATATTGCCACCCAAATCGGGAGATGGGCGTCTTTCTCCTGTGAGCGCCCAAATCGGTATAATCGAAAGCCGATTTGGGGCGTTTCCAACTGCAATCCGTCGCGGAAACGGGTACAGTTGATGGGGCGTGTCGGAGGCATGGTGAAGGCGGAATTGGGGCGTGGTATCGGCCGAGGAGAGATGGGTGTCTTTAGCTGATAATCGAAAAAAAGGCCTTTTTACCGCGATTTTGGGTCACTTTTTTTGGACACTTTTTTTTCACGAACAAGTCCCAAAAAAGTGCCCCAACTGACCAGATGACCACTGGAGGGAATCGGGGATGACCTCCCCGGACTCCCCCAGTGGTCACTAACCCCCTCCCACCAAAAAAACCCACTTTTCAAACTTTTTTTCCAGCCTCTATGCCAGCCTCCAATGCCGTACCCTCCTCTATGACAGCAGAATGTGTTCTATCCTGTGACAGCCTTTCACCTTTTCTGTTATGCGCACTGCAGAGTCACATCAGCAATGCATTGTGGTGGGTGTAGGGTATTGGGCTCCGTGATTCCAGTAACTTGTAGCAAATGCTCACGATGTTGATAGTTGGTAGGCTCTACTCCCATGGTGCTTTTCCCCCTGCTTACTGGGTCAGAGTGTGCCCTGTTTTGTTTCCGGTAGTCCATGAGGTAGTGGCCTTTTTTGTAAGCTCTTTGAGCAGGGACTGTCCTTCCATGTTAAATTGTATAGTGCTGCGTAACCCTAGTAGCGCTTTAGAAATGTTAAGTAGTAGTAGTAGTAAGCCAGTTTTAGATCCCTTTTACATGTTAGCCACGTTACAGAACTTAGTTCTTCCCTTGAATGTGGCTGAAAGAGGGCATTGTACAGCATTCTGCCAGCTCAGACCTACTGCTCATCTCAGTACCAGGGAGACTCGTTGCCAGTTGGGCACAACCTCTGATCTGCAGTTAACTGTGAGTAAGCATGCTTATTCCAATAAAGGACGTTTTCGGAGAGATTAGTCTTCAGGTGTCAACTGCTGTGCCAATGTTATATAGCAGCAACAAGTCCTAGAGGCCTGCATGTATGCAGGTCCCTGGAGCACTTTTAGTGGGTACCACAGTGCACTTCAGCCAGGCAGACCCAGACCCATCCCCCCCTACCTGTAACACTTGTACTGGTAAATGGGAGGCCTCCAAAACCCACTGTACCCACATGTAGGTGCCCCTTCACCCTAAGAGCTATGGTAGTGTTGTACATTTGTGGGTAGTGGGTTTTGGGGGAGGGGGGTTGGGGGTTGGGGGCTCAGTACCCGTGGTAAGGGAGCTGTGCATGTGGGAGCGTTGTCTGAAGTCCACCGCACTGACCTCTAGAGTGCCCCGTTGGTGTCCTGGCATGTCAGGGGGGCGAGTGTACTATGAATCGTGGCCCCTCCCACGACCAAATGGCTTGGATTAGGACATTTTTGAGCTGGGCATTTTTAGTTTCCATTATTGCTAAAAAAAAACAAATGCCCAGCTGAAAAACGTCCATTTTTTCGAAAATACGGTCTGTCCCGCCTCTTCACATACCCGTTTTCGGACATAGACGCCCATAGAGATAGACGTTCGCGTTCGATTATGCCCCTCCACGGGGTCCTTTTACTAAGGTGCACTGAAAAATGGCAAGTCATGTCCGTGGGAGAAGCATGATTTAAACTCTGGCTTTCCTGGTTCCCATTCTGCTACTGCAGCCACTGGGCTGCTCCTCTATTCCATGACTCTAAATAACTCAAACAATAATATTGCGGGTTTTTTGTCAGTTATATTTTATTGAGTTTTATAAAAATACAAGGAAACTGTGAGAACGTAACAGAGATAAAGAAAGTATACACTGTCAGAATGACACCACAAACATTAACTTAAAAAAGAAGATATCCATCAATGCACAGTGGGGCCCTTTTACTAAGTCACGTAAGCGTCTACGTGCGTCCAACACACGCCAAAATGGAGTTAACAGATGGCTACCGTGTGGCTTTTGCGATAATTTCATTTTTGGTGCGTGTCCGCAAATATTTCCGGATGTGCATATCGGACGTGCAATTTTGATTTTGCCGCATGTCCATTTTCGTGAAAAAATTTAAAAAGGCCTTTTTTTACAGGCGCACTGAAAAAAGGATCGGCGCGCGTCCAAACTCTGCGCCTACACTACAGCAAGCCACTTTTCGGTGCGCCTTTGTAAAACGATCCCAGTATGTTAAGACTATGTTATAGTATTTAAAGATTGTAAATACGATTCCAGAGGAGCCCAGACTTTCCTCTTGCTGAGTACAAACTTCTATTTTATTAATTTATTTTCCAAAACTTTTTTGTG